>NW_024741379.1:35000-221397 GCF_018991925.1 Homarus americanus
CTTACATAACTGTTCCACTTCCCTAACTCCCGTATGTACTTGAACTATCACTTTATGACCATAATGTTGATCATAAAGATTTGCTGAACTCTAAAAGAACACAATACTAATATAAACTTCAATTCATCTAAATTTTCCTTTCCGAGGGATGATAAACTGACGTACTGTACAGGTTGGGGAGACTTTCATTTGAGAGCATGAGTTATATAGTGTCCATCCTGGGGCACAGATCCTAGCAACTGGTTTTTAAAGATAAATTTGGAGGTCATCCTTGTGTGACTAATTTGTATCAAATGTATTGTGGCGGTGAACTGAAGATCCTAACATTTCGATTGTCGATATAATATACGTTTGGTAAAAATAAGTCACAAAAATTTTATAGCGATTCATCATTCACACCAGAGAAATGTATCTCTTAATTTCTTACTACTGACGAATAGTTTTATGCTTTAATCTTGTGTTCATACTTAAAGACCTAACTCATTAAACAGCAGTAATACATTACGTATAACATCAACATCATCATTATTTACTTTTTGAGGTGATGAATAGTGAATGAATTATGTTACGAGAGATTATGAAAGCATACGTGACAAAATAGTTTAATTACTCTTTAGTACTGGTTGTAAAGTGAACCACACATTTACTAATATGATATACTGTAGTAAAAAAGAAAACTATCCCCAGAAAATAAGTTTTGAGAAAGGACGACAAAAACCATTGTTGTTATTATAATGTTATTACTGCTCTTCAACAACGAAGGTGTATAAGCGCGCAATAAGGTTAGTAATACACTAGTCCAACAAAGTAAAAAATTATGAGAGATAGAACTCTCTGTGGTGACGAAAACCATTGAACAAACTTCAGGAGAGAGATAAGTTATAACCCACATCACGACCAACGCCGCTAAGTTCCCTCCCTAACATACTAGTGAAAGGATCTATAAACATTTTCCTTCCCGCTGAGCAACGCTTGTGTGAGTCGAACACATGTATTACGACATGAGCGAGTTCTTGCTGCCGGGTCCCAAAGCTACTGTAAAAGCAAGCTGTGATTAATACTGGAGTTCAAAACACCAGCAACACACTGAGTCACTGACCGTACTGTGGCGTTAACACAATACATTTATCACTTCAGGATATATTAACACGGTCTTTAGGCAAACTGCATTAACCGATTAACCTTGATATGCTATTACTGAATATCTATATAAACACACGTTATATTTACGCTTCAAATAAATCGGTATAAAGTCGAGGTGTCAGGTAAAAGGTATGCATCGAGTGGGGGATAATTCAGATCAGTTTGTTTCAGTTTCTCCTTCATAACAATCCTTCCACTCTAACTATTGTTGCTGTCATGTATGAACGCCTCACGTCTGTTTCCTACATGTAATTATCTCCGGGAACGTCGTGTTCAACAATAGATACAACACAGAAAAGTACAGTACACCAGTAGCCAGGATTATACCTCGCTACCTCGCTGTTGGTATGACATCACTTTGTATTTCCAGCACACGACTTCAACTTGTGTGGGGTAGCGCAAGTGACAATCAGTAAAGAAAAAACGCATTATAATTCTTTACAGTACTTTCACAACTTTCAAACTCGTTTACATGTCAAATCCCCCAATTTATTGGTGTTAAGGCCAATACGGATGTATTCAAGCATGTACGAGTATGTATATATGTCTTTTATATTACACAATACTCGTCTTGTAGGTTTTGTATATATATATATATATATATATATATATATATATATATATATATATATATATATATATATATATATATATATATATATATATATATATATATATATGTGTGTGTGTGTGTGTGTATTGACGAAACCCCTTTTATTTATTCCGACAGAGGAGAAGCATGCAGCCCTGCACAACGGCCACAGCGACGAATCAGAGCAACTCACAGCCTCTCCCGCCGCCCCCTTCCTCACATCTCCGCTCCTGATTGGTTCTTGTTTGTTTATACTCTTGATGGACGGATATTTTGATAAAACCTACGGAATCATGTTATCTCGATGATGAGAATAAGACAAAACAAACGTTACAACAAATGATATATAAATATATACTGTATGTGTCTTATGATGTTAAGGACTAATATCTTGATGTATGATGTTGTATATATAACATATCCATTATTTTCTAAGACAATTTAGCCCGTACTGTCAGTGTCATTATGGAATTAACCGCATCTTCAAGAATCGTCTGTGAGCTAACGACACATCACATGACTTATGCACTAATCATATATCAATATTTATGGTAGTCATATATATCATATTTTTATTTATACAAACATTTAAAAGAGCAAATCGTCCGCGCCGAGGAATCCAAGGGTCATAGAAAACACACAGACAGACGGGTGCTGTGAGGAGGTGACCTTTATATGAGCGTATCAACTTGACCTTGGCACTCATCTGGAGGATATTCATGACAATTATGAACATCCTGGCCCTCATGGTTCTTCCTGTACAACAATGAAACACACTAACAGACGAACAAACTATACTAATGTTCCTGAGGGCGATAAACATTTATTACTTTTAAAGACCCAACAGAACACAGTGATATATATTCCCATATCATCACAAGTTCACGCCACTGAAGAAATGGCGACATGAACTTACTGAAAGTCAGCTGTGTTGTAAGCTTTCAATACTGGAAGGCAGGATGATGTGTCGTAAGCTCACAGCACTAATGAGGTTGACTTTACTGTAAGCTTACAACACTGACGAGGTTTAATGTTATCGGTTTACAAAAACTGCTGAGGTTTTCTATGCTGTGAGTTCACAACATCGGAGAAAAGTGTTGAATCATAATCTCACTTCACCCTTAAAACATAATGATAGTATCTGGCCTCACTTCCCGGCGCGAGATGTGAGCCATGAGCAGCTTACCCTACTATCTTAGCGCGAGATGTGAGCCATGAGCAGCTTACCATACTATCTGGGCGCGAGATGTGAGCCATGAGCAGCTTACCATACTATCTGGGCGCGAGATGTGAGCCATGAGCAGCTTATCATACTATCTGGACGCGAGATGTGAGCCATGAGCAGCTTACCATACTATCTGGGCGCGAGATGTGAGCCATGAGCAGCTTATCATACTATCTGGACGCGAGATGTGAGCCATGAGCAGCTTACCCTACTATCTTAGCGCGAGATGTGAGCCATGAGCAGCTTACCATACTATCTGGACGCGAGATGTGAGCCATGAGCAGCTTACCATACTATCTGGGCGCGAGATGTGAGCCATGAGCAGCTTACCATACTATCTGGACGCGAGATGTGAGCCATGAGCAGCTTACCATATTATCTGGGCGCGAGATGTGAGCCATGAGCAGCACTAAGCTGAGGTTCTGCCAGCCGCCGCCATGCTAGTTCTACAACATGATACTGACAAATGTTTCTCCTGCAAAATGGAGTTGGTTGGTGATGATAACTACTGTGTGTGTAAGTGTGTGTGTTTGTTTGTCTGTCTGTCTCTCTCTGTCTGTTTCTATGTGTGTCTGTGTGTATATATTGTAACCCATGTACGGTACTTGTTAGGGCACAAGTCCATATCCCTTATTTCTGCAGTGAATTACTCCCCGAACTGGTAGTGGATTATGTCTCACCGTAAACTACATTCCCGGCAAAATTTAGTGCAAAAATTCGCATCGAAACTGCACTAAGAGACTCTTCTACCTGGAAATGTTCTGTCTTACATGTTAACGGGGGAAAATAAATGTGCAGTTCTTTGAAAATCCGGAGCCATGTTGACATCTGTGATCCGTGTAGAAGCGGGTTAAAGCGTGTTATAAAAACATCTCTGATGGTACAAAATATTTTATGGTGTTTTGATTGATTGGGATCAGGGGATTGTCCTTTCAACTTTTTCAAACACCATTAATAACAGGTGATATATAGCAGTTGATTACGTGTATCCATCCCGCCATCACCTTTAACTCTCAACATTCACGGTGTGCTGTTAATGCGGTATCAACTGTATTGGTGTTCTATAACTAAGGCTTTAATCACTTCTGATGAATCAGCTTATATACTAATAACAGTCATTGAAATTTGAAGAAAAAATGCATCTTTAGTAACGTTAACGTTATACTGCTGGATATATATATATATATATATATATATATATATATATATATATATATATATATATATATATATATATATATATATATATATATATATATATACTGTATATATATTATCAGGACTGTATCTGAGCGACGCACTTGGTTTTGATGACACAAACTACCCTGTACTGGACAATGAATGACTTCATTTGCTTTCATTATTGATTTTTAAAGTACGTTAGCTTAAAACATGAATGGAAATTTAAAGTGATATACTTTGTTGCGAAACTGATGTTGAGTTAATATGTCGACAAATATTTTCAATGGATTTTATCAAAGGCAACGACTGGCCGCGCGTTGCAGACAAGCCGCAGCCTCCCCACATTGATCTGCAATAGTCAGTCTCTGAAGCCTAGAAATTTAGTAATGACTCATTCATAGTTTTGGACTCATAAATGTTGATTAAATACATACATGAGTGTTTGAAAATTAATAAATTTGTTTAGAGTGCTGTACGGATTCAAAAAGACAGATTAGTTATAGCTTGCGTCACGGCCAACTTTTTTTAGATTCCAATTTTAATAAGACTTATCCACAAGAAAAGTTCTGCGAGAATTCCCACTGGCTGAGCAATATATGAATGATTCAAGCAGCCATACGCACAGCAGAAAGGCTTTTATGCCGGATTTAAAAACAAAACTCATCATCTGATCAATTATGGATTTCAAAGCACCAGCGACACAGAATGGCGATGGCGATCTGTATACTCTTAGAAATTAATTATGTAAACAAAATATACGCGACGAATAATTAATTTTATATAAAAAAACAATGGTAAATTAGTTACCGGCTCAAAAGAATACATATTTCCTCTGTTGTTCTGAATTTTCTTTCACTAGTCTAGAGGATAAAAATAAAAAATGAAAAACAAGGTCTTTTCCTCCTCCTTGAACAATTTTACTGCATGTTTCATTTTGACGTATGACAGCCAGCGAATTTTAAGTACAGTAGGTTAAGTATAATTGTGTTGGGAGCCGTAGCTTGGTGGAAACGTTTAACCTGTCGAGGTAAGCCTCTCGGTGCATACTACTGCTACTACTACTTCTTTTTTAATTAACGTGGCCTCCAACCTCCCCCAATTGCCACACCTTCGCCGCCATTTTATTGCCTTAAAATTAAATATCCTTATACAAAATTAGCTACCCTAGCTGTGTTGAGTTTGTTAAGCAGCAGATCTATAATAAATAATAATAATAATAAACGGTTTATTAATAGAGTTGCAGCCGGTGGCTGAAAATATACAGACTTACATTTGATTTAGACATAATGATATAATATGCATTGAATACATTTACAGGGCTGTACAGTACATAAATCAGGAGTTGTTTATTATTTTAACAATAGATGGGATGGTGCTGTTCTTATATCTATCGGTGCGGGCTCTTATGGGCTGAATTTTGTTGTAGTGGCGGACTGCGCGAGTTGGGTGGGGGGCTGCAGAAGGTGGCGATGACGAGGGTGGTGCAGTAGTCCACTGCCAAACCTTTCCAGTGCTTGGTGGTGGAGGTCACTGAGGGATTGCATTTCCAGGGTGGAGAGAGCGTTGGTGTAGCCGGAGTATTCTGCGCCGAGCATGATTCTGCAAGCCCTTTTCTGTACCTATGCGGCATTCAGTGACTGTTGTCTCATAGTCAATAACTGCGATCATTGTCGGATTTGGGGCCGAAGATCTCATTCCCCCGAGGCAAAGCAATGCAGACCTAAGCAGAGGGAAGGACATTCGACATCTCAACCAGGCTGCAATGTAAATTTTGGGCTGCCGCTTCTGTTAGGATAACACCTTGGCCAGTCTTGCATAGAAACATCTTGCACCTGGCCCCATCCCGGCAGAGATTGTGAACACCAGAGAGTGAAGCTGCCTTGATCAATATTCTGAATTCTCTCCCCTTATGCCCTGTTCTCATTCTTTTTCCTCTTGTGTGTAGCATCGAGAGCTAGGTACCGGTGGCATGCGGCCATAGGGTCGAAAATCCTTATGTCAAAGGAGGCTCGTTTCCCCTCGTCCAGAATCCTCGAGCGCTGATGTCCACATGGGCCTCGTTGGGTGTGTTTGAAGTCCTGTGATAGAGATTCTGACCGACCAATGGAAGGAGGATCGGTTCCACCGTGACATCATGGCAGATTTCCTTCAACATATTTGCTGTGAGATCCCTTACTTCGTCATGCCTTATGCATACGAAGCCCCCTTTTTTACGCACCATTGCAGGGTCGATGTCGTAGGATGTGCCACACACGCATTGGGAGGGGGAAACCTCCTTCTACTGGCCAAGCATGCCTTACCGTAATGGCATCTGTGAATTCTTGTTTATTAAGGCTGAAGCCTTTTGCCCTTATCGGTAACGTTGTTAGCCAGTTCGAGGCGCCCACCTCCTGTGCTATAGCTACTATTTTTTTCAAGTTCTCCGACAATTGCAGCATCAGTTGTTGATGTTTATCACTTTGCTGCCGTACTCGGTCTTGAAATTGTTCGTGCCGATTACCGTACCTAGATGTCTTTAGCCGTCCTTAGTTATTTTGACCATGTGATGTTACCAGGTCCCACCATTTTTCGATGTCCTCCACTTTTCCTGCTTGACATTGGTTGTTTCATCGTTAATTGTGTGTTGCAACACGGATAAACCTATTGCGTACTTTGCCATGGCAACTGGAACCCCCTGCGTAGTTCTCTCAGTTGACTGGATGGTGGTATCTCCTCTTTGGGCCTTGACGCTTGTTATATAGAGTTCAGTCGGGTTCTTGTAGGTGGTTTCAACTTACATTGCACATACATTGCAAAGCTTGGTCACTTGATCTTGATGTTGTGCAGTGTAGCCTTGCAGTTGATTATGATGGAAGCGTCAAACAAGAGTACTGCATCACACTCTCGCTGCTCATATACGTTTCTCATGGTGTGAATGGCAGCTTCACCTGGTGATCAGCACACACTTGCACGTTCCCTGCAGCTGCTCTTACAACGCCAATGACCACCTCCATTATGCATTTTCCAATGATCCGTCTCGGCACTTCCCTCACCCCTGTAGGCCTACATCCTGGGCTTTTATTCAAGGGAGGAGGCGGCAGGTCTCCGGAGCTTGTAGGTGATAACAGCATGAAGTTGCTAGCCTTCTTGCAAGAACGGCGGTGGCATTGCAAAGATCACTTGCTACTTCGCCAAACTTGTTAGTCCTGAGGATGCTTCTCCACCCGTCTGCATCCAGACCTGTAGAGCCGGCCCCTCCCTGTGTCTTCAGTGCTTTTTTCCACACCATCCTTCCTGTTATTTTCTTGAACATGACAGCGTTTGGAGGGATATAGTCACCCGGGAACCTGATGCCTTCCTCTGCACTTAAAGGGGGATTTTTTCCTTCAGTTGTTGTAAGGTATCTCTGTTTATTGGTAGCATACCACTGGAAGATTCCTCTGTGAGAGATCTTACCGCCGAGTACACTTTTCCCACATGCATTTTGTTACCAAACTTTCTGGCAACATCCACAGTCACCTGCTTTCCGTTTCTTGTACATTTCGGTCTCTGCTGCAGTGTTCTTGCCTCACTTAGGAGATCATCAAGAGCCCCGCTCTGCCACAGTGTCTTTCTTCTCTTCATTGCAGCTACATTTTTCTTGCACTTACTCCTTGCGTGTGTTCTCTGGCAGAATGGATGCGGTATTATTGCCGAGATGTGGAGAGCTATTGGGGCCAAGGAGCTGTCATGGGTGCATGAGGCGAGTCATCTCCCGGATCATTTCTTTGGTGGCCCCACATTTTGGTGGTTCAAAGAGGTTAATTGGAGACCACCCGACAACTTCTGAGTAGGTTTCTATGACCTACTTCTCTGCATTTTCGCTCGACATGCCTTTCCAATGTGATGGCTGTCCGTCATTCACCCTGTGTACATCTGCTAATGTTGGAGCAGCATTTCCTGGCACCACATTTTCAGACTCGGTGGACTCACTGCTATCATTCAGGATATCGCCAAGCGGTGTTGACGGATCCCTGCCCTGGGGATTCAGACAATTGTTTCCCGTCCTGCACCCACACATCGGCGGTTGTTTCTCACACATTCACAGTTTGTGCAATTTTGGTTCCGGCGAGAACAGCTGCAACGACAGTTACCCGGCATAATGCTCCATACCTTCGAGCAATAAGAGTAACTAGTGAGGGAGGGTGACACGTACATGAGTGACTCGGATCTCCAATTATGACCTCAAGACACTTGGTTAATACGGGTCGCGAGTGCCATTTCACAGGATGTCTGCCACTGACGCCTGCATTTGTCTCATTCGGAGGAATCTAGTTCTTATGAAAAGGGCCAAAGAGGTGACAGGTTGGCAGCAGTGTCCGGGTAGTAGGGACTTATGTGCGTGGGCTTGGGTGTGTGGGCCACCCCTGAAGGGGGGGGGGGGCAACAATCTATACAAAATCAGAATTATTATACTACTGCTACTAATAGTTTTCTAATCATGTGAACATTATTTCCTGGTGCTGTAATGTACAGTATGATAGTGTGTGTATGGGGTTCATTGTCGTATTATTCTGGGGTAAAGTCGTCATATTTAAAGAGCAAACCGTCATACTTAAGGGGTTACTTAGTCATACTTAAAGGGTTACGTATTCAAGTCGTCAACTAAGTCCATTTGTAAAACTAAGTCATCACAAGCAAAGGGTTAAGTCATCATACTCAGACTATTAAGTACTCGAGGGCATCATTCTGCTATTCATGGTGCTATCTATCGTACTCAAGAAGTAAAGTCATCGAACTCAAGAGGAAAAGTAATCTTACTCAAGAAAATATATCATTGTATTCACAAGGGTTAAGTCATTGTACTCAAGGAATTTAACAATTAAATTTTACGAATTAAGTCATTGTATTCAAGGGATTAAACCATCGTACTCAAGGGATTAAGTCATCGTACTCAAGGGGATAAGTCGTCATACTCAAGGGATTAATTAATCGTACTCAAAGTATTAAGTCATCATACTCAAGGGATTAAGCCGTTGTACTCAAGGGGATAAGTCATCATGCTCAAGGAATAAAGTCATCGTACTGATGAGGATAAGTAGTTGTACTCAAGGAATTAAGTCATCGTACTCGAGAAATTGAGTTATCGTACTCATGCGGAAAAGTCATCATGCTCAATGGATTAAGTCTTCATACTCGAGGGATTAACTCACCGTACTCAAGGGATTCGGCTATTACAATGAAAGGAAATCAGATCATCTACTAATGTAAGTTATTATCACATTCAATAAAGAGTAAATCCAATTGTGTTAGTTCCATGATCTAAATCCTCAACCCCATTTCGTGACCTGACCTGACCTCTCTCTCTCTCTCTCTCTCTCTCTCTCTCTCTCTCTCTCTCTCTCTGAAGTAACTGGTCATTGGGGTATTAACAACTCGAGCCTGTTAAATGGTCATAAGAGGTCAAATTTAGGGGTCAGAGTTCACACAAAAAAACAACAAACAACAACAACAAGATATCACAGAGCCGTGTACTGTATGTGGGTCTCTAGTAAACGGAGTTCATATTTGCACGTGTTATCTTATGAGCATGTGTTTAAGAGTTGTACATATGTGCGTGAAATGTGTATGCAGATGTAAAGTGTGTGTTTGTGTGTGTGTGTGTGTGTCCAAGAGTCTTATGTATTTGGGTATAATTTTTATATAAATGTTTAAATATGACTAGATATGTGAACAATCTGTATAGACGTGCATTAAAAATTCTACACACGTTTAGGATGTGTAAATATATGCTTGTAAAAATTTTCATGTACGTGCATAAACATTGTTCATGTCGTTTTTTTTTAAATTCGTACATACGTGTGGATTGTTGTCGCATGTGCGTATAATTTGCACACACAGGTTTAAAATGTGTACCTATGTGTAAAATTCGACTTTAACATATCAAGTTTTAAGCGTAGTTGTGTAACATACGAAGACCGTAAGCCACTCTGAGTTGATTCTAAGCATGCATGGGATCACCTGGAAATTCGGCCTTGAAGCTTATTTCACCTGAAGTTAAATTACCCTAATGCTAACTTAACCTAACCTATCCTAACCACCCTGACGCTAACCTCACCCAGCCTATAACAACCATGACTCTGCCCTAATCTTACGTCATTTAATCTAACGTCCTCAGATAGCGTTAATTGGTCAACCTTCAGGTGAAATAAGGTGGAGGGGCGCATCAGTAGGTGATCCCCATTCGTGATAGATTGAACACCTCTAAGATCACTGTGTTTTTTATACTGTTTTCTTTCCCAACTTCCATGCATAAATGCTTTGTAAATGTGGATGTATTGTGTTGTCTTTTACCAATAAAATATTTAAGTAATGCTTCAAAGAGCCTCTGTGTTATTCTTCACTCCTACCTGGACGTTATACAGTATTATCATCTCGAAAGTTTCCTCTCCAACGTGGCCCTCAACTCTGGTAATCAAACCTTCATATTCACAGACAGACAGCAACGTGGCTACGACGCCCGCTACCATCCTCCGAGGAGCGGAACATGTCAGTCAACGTTGAGTGGGATTTTTTTTTTATGTAAAGTTGATTGAATACAACACTCGCCTCTTGTCCTTAAAGGTCGCTAGTTCAATCCCAGTACAACCCCAGTCCACTAAATTGTAAATGGAGTGTTCAGTTGGCTACATGTGCATGTGTAAAGCCTACGTATGTTATATCAGTTATGTAGGTGTGTATGTATGTATTATATACTGTGGCGACCTGTGGTATAATGGTCAGCATGCTAGCCTAGCAAGCCAGCGGACCCGGATTCGATCCCGGGCAGGGTGAAACTATGGGCAAGTTTCTTTACGCCATTTTTCTCTGTCTACCCAGCAGTAATTGGGAGCCTGAATGTTAATCGATTTGCAGATCATATTCCGAGGTAATGGTTAGCCAGTGTTGGCGAGTTGTCCGGTCTTCTCGGACAATTCCTTGACACCGGGTCATGTAGCAGCTCATTAACTTAGGGTGTGGTTGTTGTGTTGGCGACAGCTTCTACACCTTAAACAAATTCACGCCTATAGGTGGCCCCTGGGCCAGTCATCCTCGTTACACGAGGTGCAGCCATTGTTTTTATTATTATTATTATTTATGTTTATTCTATATATGTGCTGTTACCATGACTTTGCATTGTTATATTGTCCAACAACTGGCAAACTACCGCGCCACCCAAACTACCGGCAGGGTAGTAAACCATATCAACATGTGTAAGACTGGCGGCTCGCCCGGCCCGGCAGTCTAACCAGTCTGTCCAAACAGAGCATACGTCTGTCCCGTGCTCTTGCTTCTGTACTGATACTTCTTCAGTAATCGCCAGTGAACTAATTGTCTTATTACTCGTCAACTCCTATCATGGCTCAGTGAGTAGGATACTGCAGAAAGGAGAAGAGGAGTTAAGAAACATTGACAGTGTCCACTGGAGTGGCACACATACCTTGGTGGTCCTATACTCCCCGTGACCCCACCCAGCTGCTTTTCCACTGCAGAGCACCACCGTCATGGGGCCCAAAATGGATTTACGAGGAGTTAGGGCGAGACAGGTACAACGGCTAGCCCGGTACGTACTGCCTCGTCGGCACTTGATATGTTAGCAGCGCTTCTGGAGGCCCAGCACTTGCAAGCAAGCAGGTTAGAGAGAGAGGCCAAGGAAGAAATCTTGAAATTAAAGGAAGTGAGAGCGAGGATGAAGGAAGAAACGAGACAAGGAAAGCCCGTGTCTGACGAAAACTCAGGCGAATGGAAGGTTGTGAGGAGAGGGACGACCAAACGGGCGGTGAAAAAAACACACCAAGGATACGACAACAACAGCTAAGTGTACCAACTCTTTCAGTCCTTTGATAGACAAACTGGACGATAACATAGTCAGGGACAAGGCTGACAAGGAAGGTACGAAAACCTTAATTGTTGGCGATTCACAGGTATGGTACCTGGTCTTTTTGTGGTAAATTTAAAAATAGGATGAGGGTGTCTTTGCCAGGAGCTGGAGTGGGGCATATAGTTGACAGGATGGACAATATCATGTCTGGTAATAGGAACAAACCCATCATCAGCCTCAGTGCAGGAGGCAATGATATTGGCCGGTTTAGGAGTGAGGAGCTTCTTGATAAATTCGACCAGAGGAAATGGCCGCCGTGGATAGTTTTGTTGTGGGGGAAAAGGGGCGGAGTGTAAGGAACCTGGCTACTTTGTTAAGTCAGCTGGAGCAGTTGAGGAGAGAGATGGACGTGTTAAAGGGGGAGAACGAAACCCTTAGGACTGAACTCCTTCAGGTAGGTGTCCTGTCTAGCAGGACACCTGCGAAGGAGGAACAGGCGTGGAGAGTGGTTGCTTCCAAGGGGACTAGGGTCAGACTCAGGAAAGCTGACCAGGGTGTGGAGTGCAGTAACCCTTACCAAGTGTTGAAGGAAGCTGGCGATGAGGAGAAGAGGCAGGACGAGGAAGAGAAGAGAAAGGACGATGTGGTGCCAGGAGAGAAAAGGGCAGATGTTCGGACCCTGCCCAGTGGTAGTTGGGGACAGCCAGGTGAGGTTCCTAGATCGGACTTTTTGTACAAGAGATAGGAAACGTAGGACTAGGGTGTGTTTTCCTGGGGCTGGGATAGGGCATGTTGCTCAGAGGATAGATAGGGTTTTGTCAGGGGAGAGTACCAATCCAGTAGTGTGTCTTAGTGTGGGAAGTAACGACATAGGAAAGGTTAGGAGTGAGGAATTTTTCAAGAGGTATAGGGAGGCGCTGGGGAAGGTTAGAGATAGGAGAGGGATCCCGATAGTATGTGGTGTCTTGCCTAGAAGGGGAGTTGGTCGTGAATGGCTGTCCAGGGCAATTGCTATAAATTGCAGAATGAAAAAACATTGTGCAACCAATGGTTGGGCATTCATTGATAACTGGCAACCATTCTATGGCAACGACTACCCGTACAGTCGTGACGGAGTACACTCGTCTCGCGCGTGGGTAAAGACGTTGTCTGCATCCCTGGAGCGTGAAATTGTCATCCCAAAGGGGGGGTTTCGCCAGTAGAGATTGATTTTTTTTTTTTGCCGCTTACAGCAGCTACTTTATTGTGCACCCCCACACTCATCCTGTGAGCGGTAGCGCAAAAGGATTACAGAGTAGAGTTTACAACGGGTCATAATAATTAACCCCCGTTGTCAGGATATTATGGCACTGAATGTTACACAGTATTTCAATTACATTATTTGTTTAGTTCTATACATAAAGGGTAACTTATTCACAAATGCGTGAGTACAGGCGTGTGAGGCAGTATGTCTGGCCTCACACTTTGTTATTCACATTTACGTGAGAAGTATTCAAGCACATTGTGTATTTGGTTCTGTACATGAGAACTGATATAGTTACTAAGTGCAAAAAAGTGGATACAATCTTAATTTGTCGGCTATCTTGCCATTAGAGATGAAGTGTTGTGCCATTTCACACACAGTGTGCTTGGACCTGTCCCTAAAAGGTTCTATCTTCACACAGTCAAGGACGTAGTGTTCAAGTGTGTGGCTATATAAGAACATAAGAAAGTGGGATACTGCAGGAGGCCGACTGGCCTATACAGGGCAGATCCCTTTCACACCCATCCCAGCACTTCCATGTGCCTATCCAACTTCGTCTTGAAGCTCCCTAGCGTCCCCGATCCTACTATAGCACTCGGTAGCCTATTCCACATATCCACAACTCTATTACCAAACCAGTGCTTGCCTATATCCTTTCTGAATCGGAATTTATCTAATTTAAAGCCATTTGTTCTAGTTATTTCGTTATTACTGAGCTTCAGAACATCTTCCATTTTACCCTTGTTAATCCCACTTACCCACTTGAACACCTCTATCATATCTCCCCTAACTCTACGCCTCTCTAATGAATGCAAGCCTAAGCTTTTCAGTCTTTCTTCATATGGAAGGTTTCTAATATTATGGATCATTTTTGTCATTCTTCTTTGTACTCTCTCCAAAGAATCTATGTCCATTCTATAATAAGGACACCAGAATTGAACCGCATAATCCATGTGTGGCCTCACTAATGCTAGGTAAAGTTTCAAGATAACGTCAGCAGTTCTGTTACTCACACTCCTAGATATGAACCCAAGAATCCTGTTTGCCTTGTTGCGAACGCTAATACATTGTTTTCTAGGTTTCAAGTCGTTGCTAACAAATACACCTAGATCTTTTTCACAATCTGAGTTTTCTATTTCCGTGTTACCTAGTTTATACTTAACGTTTGTATTCGTCTTCCCTATCTGTAGTACCTTGCATTTATCAGTATTAAAATTCATATGCCAGTCTACTGACCACTCATGTAAGGTATCTAGATCTCTTTGAAGGTGTTCAAAGTCACTGTCTGAATTTATCACTCTCCCCATTTTGGTATCATCTGCAAATTTACTAATCCTACTAGTTATACTTAAATCAAGATCATTAATGAATATAACAAACAGCAGAGGGCCTAATACAGATCCCTGGGGAACTCCGCTTTTGACCGCACCCCAGTCTGACTTAAATCCATTTATGCTGACTCTTTGTTTCCTACCAGTTAACCATGACCTAATCCATTTTAATAATGATCCACCTATTCCATGTGCTTCTACCTTCCTTATCAATCTCTCATGAGGGACTCTATCGAATGCTTTACTGAAATCTAAATAAATTATATCATATGACTTATCATTATCTACCGCTTCATATACTTCTGAGAAAAAGCTAAGCAAATTTGTGAGACAAGAACGTCCCTGGGTGAACCCGTGCTGAGAAGAATGAATTAAGTTGAATGTTTCAAGGTGGCTTCTGATTTTCGTAGCAATAATTGACTCTAGCAACTTGCCTATGATTGACGTGAGACTAATGGGACGGTAATTTGATGCAATTGATTTATCACCTTTTTTGAAAATCGGAACTACATTTGCAAGTTTCCAAGCTTCTGGCACTAGGCCCGATTCTAATGACTTATTAAATAAAACTGCTAATGGATTACTCAACTCATCTCTACATTCTTTTAATATTCTAGCATATACCTCGTCTGGACCAGGCGATTTATGAGGCTTCAGTTTGTTAATTTCTTTAAGCACATCGTTACTAGTAATATTGATATTCATCAACATATTTTCTATACTGTCGTTATATACCTTATGAACTTCTGGAAACTGTGCTAGGTTTTCATTTGTGAATACGGAGCGAAAATGACTATTTAACGTACTACACATTTCTAACTCATCATCAGTCATTTCTCCTGTCGTAGTTTTAAGGGGACCTATTGTATCTCTAACCTTTGATTTATACAGTTGATAAAAAGCTTTGGGGTTATTTTTCGATTCGTTTGCTACCTTGATTTCATAATTTCTCTTTGCTTTCCTAATTTCTGTTTTTACCTGTCTTGTTAGGTTCTGATAGTAACCAAGTAAGTGATTTTCGCCTTTCTTAACTTTTCTATATACTCCTTTCTTTTTCCCTAGAAGATCTAAGAGTCTATTATTCATCCATTTTGGTTGGTTCCGTATCGATCTGAATTTTCTTTTAGGGATGTGTTTATTTTGAGCATTATGGATTGTCGCAATAAATTGTTCATAAGTAGCTGCTAAATTAAATTCGGGGTTCTCCCGTCCTAAGTTGACAGTTTCCGGAGGTGTGGGGGGGATTAATCTTTTGACCATAGGGTCATCCCTTAGGTCTCTCCTTAAGCTACCGTAATTAGCCTTCCTAAAATCCGGGATCAAGGCCGAATTTTCCTTCTTCCTGCCATTCCATATTATGTTAAAATATATGGCTTTATGATCACTGTTTCCTAGTTCGTCTCCAATCCCAACATCTTTTACTAGATTTTCATTATTACTGAGAACTAAATCGAGGATATTATTTCCTCTAGTGGGCGAGTTTATGAATTGATATAAAAAACTATCTTGTACTACTTCTAGAAAATCTTCAGATTCATTATCGCTAAGTTGATTTTTCCAATCTAAGCCTGAAAAGTTGAAATCGCCTAGAATACATACATTGTTTCTATCAGATGCCTTCTTTATTTCCTCCCATAGCAATTTACCATCGTTCCTACTCAAATTAGGTGGTCTATATATAACACCAATGACTACGGACTCATTGCCCTCACCAATCTCTACCCAAATACTTTCATTGTCGCTATTTGTTTTAATGTTTGATTTATTGCAGCTTTTTAATGACACCCTGATATACACTGCTACACCGCCCCCTCTCCTTCCTACTCTGTCAAATTTAAATAGGTTATATCCTGGAATATGAAATTCTGCTAAAAAATGTTTGCTGTTTGAATTTATCCATGTTTCCGTTATTGCAATTATATCTATGTTCTCTTTACTAACAATGGCTCTGAGCTGGTCCATTTTGTTACACAAGCTTCTACTATTAGTATAATAAACACTCAATATATTTCTTCCGTTTCTATCTGTTTTACATTTATTACTTTGATGTTTGTTATTATGACTAACTATATTTTCAGCATTATCTACTTCTGTTTCACTGCTGTTATTTTCACATGGTATTTTCCTGTCTTTACCATTGATGGGATTTGGACATATTAAAACCCCACCTTTACTACCCTGTCAACTATCTTCGCTAGCACGGCCACCCCCTTCCTACTTAAATGCACCCCATCCCTTGCATACATACTATCACTACCATAGTACAGGCTCCAATTATATCAATGAATGGCGTCGACAGCTCTTTACACTGTTCTTCCAACCAGCAATTGAAACCGATTGCACGGGACATCCATTCACGACTGGCACCACGTCTAGGTAGGATAGAGCACTGGTAAGCTTACCTACGTCATTGCCTCCTGCACTGAGTAAGACTATGGGGTTGTCTCCACAGTCATCAATGACGTTCTCCACTCTCTCCAGTACTCTACCTATCCCTGCCCCGGGGAGACACTCGAGCTTCCTAACTTTAGTGCATACATTGTTACCTAAATACTTCACCATCGAGTCTCCCATGACAGAAACACATTTGACCTTACCTGAGTGTGGTGATTTCTTACCTGCGCTACTCCCTCTCTCCACACTAACAGAGGGAGCAGCACTCGTGGTGTTACTAGCACCTTCCTCACACTTTACATTTAGTCTTCTTTACATCTGCTTGAGGAACATACTGCCAGAGGTACTTATATCCTAACCTTAATCTAGCGGTTACAACATCTTGTAATCTAGTGATCTCGTTACTTGCTCCATATACA
Source organism: Homarus americanus (assembly GCF_018991925.1). Classification (NCBI taxonomy): domain Eukaryota; kingdom Metazoa; phylum Arthropoda; class Malacostraca; order Decapoda; family Nephropidae; genus Homarus; species Homarus americanus. The sequence continues at coordinate 52,349 of NW_024741379.1, forward strand.
TGTTTCACTTGATACATCTCATCATGGTAAACTATGGATCGACTAGTGCCTGTTTGCACTGGTCTACTTGCGTCAAACTCATCAATAAGTTCTTTCCTAATTACAGTTTTAAGGGTTCTTTTTGACAGACCCAAATTGTATTCAACGGTGTCTTTGTTAGACGCGAGTGCGAGGGCACCAACTCTGTCATGTTTTATGAGGCCTATGTGAGAGGGCATCCACAACAGTTTGACCTTGGCACCCCGGTCAACAAGGCACGCATATTTGTGTCTGGCTTCAGAGACAAGAGCGTGACAACCTGAGTCGAGGGTGTCAAGGGCAAGTAGTGAGGATAGAGAGTCAGTGATGATGAGACTGTCAGTGACAGTGGTTTCAATGAATTTAATAGCTGTGAGTATGGCAACTAATTCAGTTTGTAGAGTGGACGCCCAGTTGTTAATTCTAACTCCTTTCTCAAATATATTACCGTCTGGTTGAGTCACAACAATAGCACTTCCAGCCCTCCCATAGGCGGTGTTAAGAGATCCATCAGTGTAGATGGTCTGTGTGATATTATCATCAGTCTGTAGAGTACGTATGTGTTCAAGAGCTCTCAATTTGGCAGTGTGTTGGAGATAAATGCTTTGTATAATTAATTTTTAGGCGGATATGTCGGTATTGTGATATCGAAGGGAACTGTCCGCCAGGGTGGCAGGAAGCGCTATTGTGTCTCAACTTTGCACAGGTGGTCTAGTCCAAACATCTTCATATGTGTAGCTGTAGTTTGGATCCATTTAGACTCAGTAGTCCTATGGTTCATACATTCTAGCAATTTTAAGGAAACAATGTTATCAGGATCACCACGCAGAAGCCTCAGGGCTATCATGAGGTTGACTTCAATTATTCTATCTCTAACACTGGGCATACCTAGTTCTTTCCTCATATTAAGTACTTTAGTGCTCATGGGACATCCTAGGATAATTCTGAGGGCTTTATTTTACATTTTCTCGAGCTTGTCAACGCCTTTCCCATCACGAAGGACCAGGGCTGGTGCGTGGTAATCTATCAGATTTTATATAGCCTTGGTACATTGTTTTAACAATTCTAATATTAGCACCATAGTGTGGGCTGTACCCCGCTACACTTCTAAGAGGTCTCAGTCTGTCAGTACATTGGCGGGTTAGCTGTTGTATGGCAGGTAGGGTACAAGGAACGGAGACACCATGATATTTAAAAGAAGAAACATAGTCAATAGTGTTGTTACCTATCTTGAACTTGGCGGGGCCGCGTTTGCGGTTACCAGCTTGTTTGTTGAACACCTTAGTTTTCTCAGTGGATGGAATAAGACCGAGGTTCTCACAGGCTGCGTATACATGGTTCAGGGTGGTTTGCATTTCGCGATGAGTTTTAGTATGTATAAGAATATCATCAGCATAGCTGATTGAGATATTGCTGGGGTTGTCTGGTATTAAATTTAATAATGCATTCATAAGAACATTGAACAAAGTGGGGCTAATACTCCACCTTGAGGGGTACCAAGTTGCATATCTCTAACTTCACTTTTGTAACCCTGAAACAGTGCAGCAGCCCTTCTGTTGGTTAGGTAACCACTTATCCAGTGTAACAGCCTACCTCCTATATCCATTTTGGCTAGTTCGTACAATATCAGTTGCCTATTGGCAATATCAAATGCAGCTTTAAGGTCAAGAAATGTGGTATATCTGTGCCTTTCATCACCATGCACAGTTAGGAATGTGGTGATGCAATTATGTACACCTTTACCATGGGTGAAGCCATTTATGTTAGGAGACATGTGTTCTCTGATTCTATACAAGAGTTTGCCAAGAAACATCCTCTCAAAGGTTTTACACAGGCAGCTGGTTAGTGATATGGGACGAAAAGCATCAGGCTGTCCTGGTTTCGGTATTGGTACAACAATACTGCTGGTCCATGATGTGGGTAGTTGGCCCTCGGCATGACACATATTGTACAATACCAACAATGGATTGCCCGGCACACGCCTTAATAGTCTAACGATGTTGTAGGTGACTCCGTCCTCTCCAGGGGAAGTAGACCTACCCCTGGCGAGGGCGGCGTCAAGCTCCCACTCAGTATATGGAACATCACACTCATCGTGCTGTTTGCCCAGCATAAAGTTAATAAGATTACTTCTCTCTACAGACTTGGCATCAAGGAATCCTCGAGTCCTAGCTGGTAACATGTCATTGCTAGACACATGAGCCCACTTTGTTATTAGCTCATTCGACTTTTGCAGAGGGTTTGGATGGGAGACGTGTCTACTGTTTTTACCTCTGATTGTGTTTGTCTTTCCAGGCTTTGCTGAAGGATGTGTGTTGGTTCAGGCTGTTGACTTATGTCTCCCATGCATTTTGTCTGAGTTCGTTTACACGTTCCCTGACAGCAGCAAGGGAAGCTTGATACAGTTGTAACATTTGAGGTGTTCTAATTTGTTTGTAACCCTTACCCACCCTCCTGACTCTAGCCCTGAGTTTTTTCAGCTCAGGGTCATTATAGCACTGCTGTTGCCTGTTCCCATTATGCTGACCACGTTTTCTCCTTTTTTTTGGTGGAGGCATTGTTGGTGAAGTATACTTAAGTCCTATCTATCAGATCGTCATGGAAACTTTGGTAGTTGTCAGGCTTGTAGTCCTTGAACCAGTCATGGATGAAGTCTATGAACTGGCTTTCATGTTCTTGCTTGACTGTGATTCTACGTCGGACTGAACTAGTTGAAAGCCATCCTCTCCATTGGTGTCAAGGTCAGCACCATATTCTCCTGGCTCACTCAGTGCATCAGGAGAGTTACAACGAGTAGCTGGGTCACCAGTCAACTTAGACATGGTGGAGTTACAGGATTTGACCTATGTGCCTACGTCAGAGGGCCGAGGACTGCTTGGCACTCCTAGGAAGTCAGCGGTAGTTGGGAGGCGTAACCCTCTTAGAGGACAAATGAGACTGGCATCTACAGCGTATTAGCGGTGTGAGGGGAGGCCATGAGCGGGCCTCCCGCGGAGGGAGTGTAGTGTCGGGGGGACTAAGGTAGCAGGAGTATTCTCAGTTTATAAACACTTTTATTACACTACACTTGTTCTTAATAGTATCTCTGTTTTTCTGGTTAAATAAAGTATCAAAGTCAATTTTAGTTTCAAAAGAATTATCCAGCCTGGCACACTATGAGGAGGGGGGTTTATGTAAACAAACCCTCACCACATGGCCGAGCGTGACCACAAGGGTAGAGGCCTTGCCTCGCGGGCACCTACACACGACACAGTGCTCAACCCACGTTAGTTCACTTATTATACAGGCAACATATTTGCAGTTGTTGACCTATCGGTTAAGGTAATCCTCCAAGTGATAGTGATAGGAAGAACACCTAATATTCAGTACCACCCTGTGAGAATCCTGCACCTTAATTCCCAGTGTGTACCACCGTAATCTTAAAAAGATCACAGGTGGTCCACACACACAGCCCTGCTCACACAGCCCTGCTCACACACACGCTGGGGGGAACAGGCCAGTAGAGAGAGGTCAGGGTAAGAGGGAGTCAAAAAACAAGCAGGTCCTGGGGAGTAAAATTGGTTACTCAGAACAAAGGGTAAAACAGGACCAGGGAAGGGTAGGTTTAAATGTATACTATACAAACAGTAGGAGCGTTAGAAATAAAATAGACTTGCTGAGAGCGGTTGTATGTACCGAGAATGTAGACGTCATAGCAATCACCGAAACTTGGATGAATTTGGCGAGCAAGAACTTTTTATCAGAGTACCACAGAGAAGGGTACAACCTTTTTCACAAGGAAAGGGAAGGTAGGAAGGGTGGAGGGGTCGCACTCTTCGTCAGGGATACATTAAAATGTTGTATTAATAATTCAATAAAGGGTGAAATTGGAACCGAGTCTGTATGGGTAGAAATTGCGGAAGGAAGAGAAAAACTAATTATGGGAGTGATTTACAGGCCCCCAAGTCTTGGGAAAGAAGCAGCTCAACCCATATGGCAGGAAATGAGTAGGGTAGCAAAATACAACAACCTGTGCATTATGGGGGATTTCAACTTCAGAAATATTGACTGGGACAACATTATAGGTAACTATGAATCTGAAGACTTTCTAGACACAGTACAGGACAACTTTTTGAAACAACTAATTACAGAACCTACCAGAGGTAACAATATATTAGACATAGTATTAACAATTAAAGGGGAAGAACTAGGGAACAGTGATCACAGATAAATCAGGTTCACCCTAAGTTGGGAAACGAAAAGCAATGACAATATGGTTACAGTCCCAAACTTTCGATTGGCGGATTATCAGGGGTTAAGAGGGTACCTAGGTGAGGTCGCCTGGGAACAGTCAGGTCAGTCCCCAGTAGGAACGGGTGAGGTCACAGGTGACACAACAATTGATCATGACTATAATATATTCACTCGTATACTACGAAAAGCACAAGAACAAAATGTACCAAACAGAAAAATTAGGTCAAATAAGAATGAGCCAAGGTGGATGACCAGAAAACTTAAACATGACATAGGAATAAGAAAGGAATTTATAAGAAATTAAAGGGAGGGAAGGAGCAGCTCAGAAATAGATATAATGAACTATCTAGGAATGTTAAGAAAAATGTAAGGAAGACAAAGAGGGACTACGAAATCAGGATAGCAAGAGAATCCAAGGCGAATCCCAAGGAATTTTTTCAGGTATATAGGAGAAAAGTCAAGGACAATGTTGGGCCTTTAAAGTCAGGGAGGGGGGGGATGTGATCGATGACAGTGAGGAAATAAGCAAAGCCTTAAACAGCTACTTTTTATCAGTTTTCACAGAAGAAATTCATCAGGAAATTCCAGAGGTGGAACTAATATTTAGGGGAAATGAAGAAGAAAAATTAAAGAATATCGCTATCAGAAAAGAGGATGTTCTTAAGATGATAAATAAATAAAAGAAGACAAACTCCCAGGGCCGGATGAAAATTTCCCTCGAGTTTTGAAAGAGTGTAAGGAACAGATTAGCTGACAACTCATAAATTTTTTTACAAAATCATTAGACACAGGAGTTGTGTCGGACTTGTGGAAACAGGCAAATGTAGTACCCATATTCAAAAAGGGAGACAGAGCATCAGCGTCAAATTACTGGCCGATTAGTTTGACGTCAGTAGTGGGGAAATTTCTTGAATCAATTATAGCAAATATTATCCGATCACATTTAGAGAAAAGCAAATTAATCTACGACTCTCAACATGGGTTTACAAAGGGAAAATCTTGTCTAACAAATCTGCTGACGTATTTTAGGAAAGTCTTCGAGGTAGTACATAATGACGAAAATTACGATGTTATTTACTTAGACTTTACCAAAGCATTTGACAGAGTACCGCATCAGAGGCTTCTGAGAAAAGTTAAGGCTCATGGTATCGAGTGGAAAGTTTTAAATTGGATAAAATCATGGCTCACCGATAGAACACAGAGGGTCACCGTAGATGTTGTTAAATCTGAGTGGGGCTGTGTAACCAGTGGGGTTCCCCAGGGGTCAGTACTGAGCCCACTCTTGTTCATAATCTACATAAACGACCTAGAATTCTAGATACTGGGATCAGCAGTGACATAAGCAAGTTTGCGGATGCCACCAAAATTGGGCGGCAGATTAATTCAGGGCAGGATGCCAATGCACTACAGGAGGATTTAAATAAACTGCAGGAGTGGTCAGAAAAATGGCAAATTAAATTCAACACCAGCAAGTGCAGCGTACTTAATATTGGAAGAACAAGTACTGTCAACGTATACAGCCTTAACAACATCAACCTAGAGAGGTCGACTTGTGAAAGAGACTTAGGGGTACTTGTAAGCCCGGGCCTACGGCCTAGAAAACAGTGCGTTAATGTTCGAAATAAGGCAAACAGAGTATTAGGTTTTATATCTAGAAGTGTAAGTAATAAGAGTGCAGAGGTCTTATTGCAACTATATCTTGCACCAGTCAGGCCGCACTTCGATTATGCCGTTCAGTTCTGGTGCCCTTAGTATAGAATGGATATCAATTCACTGGAGTAGGTTGAGGAGGAAAGTCCTCCTGTAAAAATTTGGAAATAAAACTCCTTTATATTTCATAATCTTAGACTATTTACGAAACCTGACGCATAAAAAGCAATCCGATGTTATTGAAAAATTGAAAGATATCCCAGGTGTACGCGAGGATGGTCCATGTAGACGTCCTAATGTTCTCCATGATGTGGAACTTCATGCTAATTCCTATACGACAGACTCCTTACCGACTCAGTCCAGAGAAGGACAAGATGAAGGACGAAGTTGACTACCTGTTGGAGCAAGATCTGGTGGTCCCCAGCTCCTCCTTCCCACCTGGTCCCAAAACAGGGACCAGCGATTTTGTTCAAAATCACAGTATAGCTACTCCTGAGTATTCCGATTCCGAATCTATTATCGACAGTTCGATTGCGGAATAATTAGTGGTCGTAATGAGGCTTGGAATATTATAATTACATTTTTTTTCAATGCTTATTTCAGCAGTCGCCAACTATTTGTTTCCGAGGTGATTGGTTGGCACTTTTATGTTCTTTTGGATTTACTCTATTACAGAAATTAATCCCACTAAATTTCAAGTCTGAGAGAAAATCATATTTGGGTGATAAAACACGTAAGGGTCCCACCTTACAGAATTTTTCAGGGCCGTAACAAAGCTCGATATATGCGATTTTGTTCAAAATCACAGTATAGGTACACTGTTAGAAAATTCAGTATTTTTACATGTTTCATTCTGTATTTCCGACCAGGAAAACGTAGTAATTTGAATTACTTTTTTTGTTCTGCAAAATATTTCAAACACTCTCTTTCTCTTTTCAATTTGTTTAATTATCAATATAAACTGACATTTTATCATACCATATACACTTCATGATGCATAGAACATTTAAAATTGCATGTTAATGCTATTTATTTCTATATGTAATTCCTGAATATGCGGTTGGCGGTTGTTTGCGGTTCACGTTCGTCGTATGTCCGTGTTTGTTTACATTATTTCAAGAGGCGCATCACTTATTGAAACGGAAGGCAGCTTAGAGGGTCAGTATATTCTAAGGAGATATGCCTTAGCATATTTAGCTAGATTAGTGGTAAATTTTTACAATGGATATCGAGTATACATGTCTCTGAAAATATGTTTCAAAATCAGTTAGGAGATATGTTACCCAGGGTCGGATTTACCTACTTGTGGGCCCCAGGCCAAACTCATCAGTGGGCCCCCAAATTTAAAATTTATAGAAATGTTTGCATGTTTCAATAATCATATATATATATATATATATATATATATATATATATATATATATATATATATATATATATATATATATATATATATATATATATATATATATAGGTTTTCTATAAATAGTGAACTTAAAGGTGTTATTCAGTAACCATTGAAGTAAGTAGAAAGAACCATTGAATTAACGAACTAAGACAAGAGAAGTAAGAGTAAAAGATAAGGCAGAGTATGATGTTACGAACCACGCCACCAATTGTCATGATCTACCTACGCAGCACTACGAACCACGCCATCTATTGTCCTGATCTACCTACCCAGCACCACGAGCAACGCCATCTAGGGACGAAACACGAGTATGACTAGTCTTAGTTACCACCCCGGGGTTTCCCTTCTCCATATCCTGGTTGTTGCGTCACCTCCTACAAGTCTTCTTCGTCAGCTCCAGTTCGATGAGAGTTCAGTTCACTCTGGGAAGTGACCACAGGACCACCTATCCTGGAAACCTACGGCACAGTGACTACCTACCGTCTTCTACAATACTCAGCCTTACTCGTCAGCCATCTCAGCTCCGCACTTAAGTATTTGTAATCTTATATTGCCTCCCACCTCCACCTTGCTTCACGATTGTTTTATGTTGTATAAATATGTATATACTGTTAATGTTTAGGTTAAGTATGGTTAAGGGTAAATTATAGAAAGCTGAATATTTTGTTAAGGAATTTATGGTACTTTATTATACACAACAAAAACTCGCATCCTTTGTCTACCCTTTTATAGTCCGATTGTCTTTGTTTGTTTTTTTTTGTTGCCTGTTGGGATCTGGGTAGACTTTTAACTATATTCTAAATCCCCAACTCGTAACAATGAGTAGAGAGAAACCGCCGCCGTTACATTGGTGGCAGCTTGTTTGTAAGCCCCCCGTTACATTGGTTAACAGCTGTGGGAAGTAATTCACATGGTATCAGGTCAGGAGGAATAAAGGTGATACTGTGGGTAACTTTTGTTTAAGTGTGATTTGTAATAACCATTTCTCTGTACAGGTACCTAATCATTTCACTGTAACTAATGAATATTCCAGATTACTAATAATTTTGTTCCGTAATGGTTCCAGTGTACAGTGTAGTTTGTAATTCTGTGAAGAAAAAACTTTTTTCTGTGGTTTTACGGAGTTGAAAACAGTTCATGGCAAATACTTTACTTGGAGTTAGGTTAGAACATTGCCTCAAGAAAATTAGAAATCTGTTTTAAAGTAAAGTGTACAGTAAAATGTGGAAACTTGTAATGTTCAGAGTATTGAAAAGTGTCTGAAAAACAGAGGTTAGCTACCTAACTATTTTTTTTTTTGCAGTCTTTTTGTGAAATCTCAGGAAAGTGTTGGTTGTATGCCAAGGTAATATTTTTTTTGGGTGCCTTTCTGCACTGGTAACATAGCAATTGTTGTGATCACTCGAGTTAATACTTTGATATTTACAGACAATGAGCGAACAGTGAACATCTGCCGTGTTAAAGAGTGTTTTAGGACAGTGTTTGTTTCTGAGTGTCACCAGAAGGCCATAATTGTACTAAGGTTAGGTTATGTAACTGAGTGTTATTTGAAATTGTGACATATTGCATGTATTTGTTTTGATTTCAATTGGAAGTGTTTTAGTTCTCAGTTGACGTCGGTCTTGACAAGTGAATTTATTTGTATAACACGAGTTGTGTTATATATTTCCGAGTATATGGTACTTTGGGTGTTGTTTCTTTTAGAGTATGATTTTAATGCCAAGGGCATTAGTTCTAGCAGTGTAGACTGACAGGCATTGTCAGTAAGTGTGTTTTAGGTTTATTTGAGATCTAATACATGTATAATTTCAGCAAATGCATTGATGGTTTGAGGACTCTGTGGTGATATGGACATCTGAAAGAACGCAATCTTTGAAAATTGATTGTTGAAAGCACATGTAAGGACCCCCATTTGTGAGTACAACAGAGCACATTGTGAAGTGATAACAGTGATAAAATCATTGCAATTGAAAAGACCGCGAATACTTGTTGAGTACCGAGGGGACAGTCACATAAAGTATTACCACTTTATTTTTTGTGAGCAAGACTCTCAGTAATGGAAATGCCTTTGGTTCTTTTTTAAGTTGTTTGATTTGCTAGAGTACAGTGTAATTCCGGAAGAGTTCCTACAGTGTTGCACCATACAGAGATTGACCATAACAAGTACCATTGCTTTGAGTGTGCACAGTACATGTTTTGAAAAGTGACAAAGGAGTACAGTGATGTTTTTCTCGTGTATTCATCAGTGAAGCAGTAAAGTAAAAGTTCACACTCCAGTATTATCACTAGGGGAGTGAGTAATAAGTCGAGTAGTATTTGAGCAGTATTTTGAACAGTATTTCGAGTGTTTTTGGGTATTAGAAGGTCAGTTAGGCAGTAATCCGTTTGTTTTGAAGGTGTGCACTGTGCCCGTGTTGTGTAGTTACAGTGAGTTGTTGTGACCTCCAAGCATGATGGCCGTCTCAAGGGAGCAGTTCAGGGCAGCCCGCTCAGAACCTGTGTCCAGTAAGTTGATGTGTAGAGTTGAGAAGTATGTGGGTGGAGACGTGTTCATTCACAGGAATGACACCCAGGTCTCGCCACCAGTTGCTTCATCAGGTGCATGGCCTGATGGACAGGGAAGTGTAGAAGGAGAGAAGAGTGTGGAATGCCTCTCTTGTTAGTTATGTGAGAGACTGGCATCAGTGTTGCCAAGATTTCTTAAAAGGGTTGTAGACCTTTGACTGGAATGCATTGGTTGTTGATGTGCATGGTGAAGAGAGAGGTTTGGCATACTTGTGTTGCAATTGAGAAGTACAACTAGTAAGTGAGAGAATGTGTTGTTGCCTTGCATTTGTAAGTTGTGGAAAGTGAGTATGTTGTTTGCCCATGTGAGTGTGGAATGTGGTGCAATGGGAATGTTTGTGAGTATGTAGGTGTATGTGAATTTTTATTTATATATTTTTTTTCCAGAGAGAGATTGTCAAGTTGCAGTAGACACAGAGATTGGACGATGGATTGGCTGTTATGTAATCATCTGATGTGTATCTGTTACCAGTTAAGTAAAGATGCCAGTTGTGAGTTCTCAAGTTTTGTAGGTCAAGTCCTAGCTAGGCTTGTTGTTGTTGTGTATAGGAGTAGTGTTCGTGACTTTTAGGTGGAGTCAGGCATCGACGATGGCGCTGATTTCGCTAAATGGCAAATGTCATAAGTACAGACAGTTTTTTGGTTTGGTTGTGCTCCCATAAGGACTGTTTCGTTTTGCATCGTATTTTGGGGATTATCGCCGCTCGTTCGGGATCCCTCGAAGGTTGCTGCCTCTCGCGAGTAGGACAATGACTCTTTCGTTTAAAGTCATTCAAATCATTCCTTCGGCTGGATGGGGTCTGTTCATCTACGTCCTAGCTTGAGAAGTCTAAGTTAAATCTCAGTGGTGTCGAGTAAGCATTTGATTAATCTCTTGGTGAAACTTTTTGATATGAGAAGCTGTATCTCCAGAGTGTGTATTTTGTAAAAAAAATTTTATGCTATGTATGTAACCCCATTTTTATGCTTTTTCTTTATCATTACATTATTCTCCAATGTATGTTTATTTACCTGTATTTGTTTTCCTATTTAATGTGTCAGTGATGATAGATTTTTTTTTAACTACCGTTTATCCCATGTATGTGATCATTGTGTTCTTGTTTTATGTCTTTTGTGCCAGATGCCTGTAATAGTTCTGATGTGTCGTTACGAGGGTATGTAGTGTGAAATCGTGACGAAAGGTAACAGTTGTTTAATGAATCTGTGTAACTACTGTACATGTTTAGCGAACGTTACCACAAAATAAGAATCTTGGAGAAAGGGGGAGCTTTGTCATGGTCACGTTGACTGCTAGTCTGTTTTAACTAATGATTCTTATTACACTCCAAGAACGCAAAACATGAATGGGTAGTGGGTTAGCTATCCCCTAGAAGAGAAGTGTTTTTCCCATTCGATGTTTATACTCATGATCCCTCCCAGTAAGTCCCGCCTTCGAACACAGTTGTCAATACGTTGTTATTCCACTTTCTCCTGGCAAGCTCAACCTTGAATTAGTTTATGTAAATCAACTTTAGTAATTCGCCAGACCTTTGTCAACTGAGGGTTATCCTTGAATGTGTAACAGTTGAGTTGTTTGTAATTTCTGTCATTGCGTGAGTAGCGATCGCTGGCAACTCAGGGGTATATAAACCACTGGTGAATGGGAGAGAGCGTCCCGTGACGTCCTCTCCCGTTTGTTCCCAGGTATGTAGCAGTGTTTTATAGCCATTCAGTTTGATTCAGTCTTTGTAGTGAATTATCAGTGTTCATGCTTTAATAGTTGAATTGTCATTCACCCAGTGTAAGAAGTAATATAAAGTAAATGTCGCCTGACATTGCGAGACGAAAGATTTGTTGTGATGGTGTTGTCCATGGTCCTCCGTGACGCTCTCCAACTTCGTTGTCCTACATATTCCAGGGTGTCCTCCTATCAACACCCCATCGGCTGCTGAGCCGGTGGGTAACCAGCAGGGATCAATATATGGCCGATGTCGGTGATTCGACATGATTGAGACGGCAGGTCCGTCTCGTGGGCCTCAGACACCAGACTCGCCATGTGTCTGGCTTCCACCGACCACAACAGTAGTCGTCAGTTGTTAGAGGCGCCAGTGCTATGCCCTGGGACATGCTTTGGAGTTATATGGTCCACAGTGTTGTTGTATGTGTTTGTTAATAATTATCCCATGTTGGGTAGTGGACCCATGTATTTGTTGGTTTCAGTATTAACGTGTTGTGTGTGAGTGCATCTCCTATGCACTACCAACAGTCTGTATAGTATCATAAGTAAGTTTGTCTTGTAACTGTACGGTAATGCCATGTACCACTAGAAGATGTGGGTGAAGTTGAAGTACCCACTTGGAGTGGCAGTTCAGTAAAGTCAAGAGTTGTCATGTAACTATATGTAATGTAATGTAACACCAGTAAGGTTGTGTGCAGTAAGAGTATAATATCTGAGTAAATTGCTGTTGAGTAAAAATAAGAAAATACTGAGTTTGCAGTTGAGTAAGCCGAGGAGTTGCCCCTTGGAGTTATATGTTAATAATATATATTTTTCCCTTTGATTTCATATTAATAAACCTGTTCTTAGAGTATTTTAGGAGTAGTCATTTTTCCCCACAGTATTTCACCTTTATTTTCGTCCAAGTGACTTGATATCAGTATTACAATACCCATGTACCTAGACCCTCGACATAATACCAAAAAGAACTGAGGTTATGTAATAACCTTTGAACTGAAGTAAGTAGAAAGAACAATTGAAAGAACTAAGACAAGAGAAGTAAGAAAAAGATAAGGTCGGCAGAGTTAAGTAGAGAGAACCACCGCTCGTACACAGTATATGAAATACTCTGTAACATCCACTGCCATCGTAGCTATAAACACCCCTTTGTGACCTTTACTCTGTAATTCTTTGGCGCAAGCGATCACAGGAGGGGGTATGGGGTGTACAATAAACTAGCTGCTGTATGTAGTAAAATTAAAACACACACACACACACACACAATCTCCATCCCAAAAAGAAATTGGTTACCCCCAGCTAGTAACGTTTACTCAAAGCACTATACTTGCGACTTGTCGTCGGTGTAATAACGTTAGGTCCTTCTACTTACAAGTCAACTATATAGCATACATCCATGATTATCGTATAACTTTTTTTTAACATTGTCATGCTGATAAAAGGTTCTACGAAGAGGACTACATAGGGTACCAGTGTCGCCTTTGCCTTCTGAGACACCCTGTGATCTATGTTACCGGGTACTTTCCTGTTACTTATTCTTAAAACTAGATATTTGGCATCAGACAGGATAGATCCATAAGTGGTAGTCTTAACTGCAGGGTAAATGATGTTATGAGTTTGGACTAGTATAACAACCCGTGTAATAGTGTCGTTCTTTACTCAAAAACTATGAGCTGCGTTTTCCTGTCCGTAAATGTAATAACACTCAAGGATGACAAAGTGAAACCCGCTACGTTACACTTCCTACATGTCCATGACAGTGAACCACCGGAGAAACTTTATACTTCTAGTCCATCCTCGTCACACCGCCGCCTGTGGTTTATATACTGTGCAGTATATAAACTGTGTAATCATTCTTTTCACCAAATTACTGAAAAATTTATAGTAATTTTTGTCCTTTCTTGAGATGACTGATGTAGTAGGGTGACAGATGGACGGAATCTTACAATATGGTATAAGTAATGATGAAAGGCAGCATCTTATTGGCTGATTCGGTAACCAATGACAACACAAATTATTCATGGAAATGGTAAGAGAGAAATAATGACGTGTGTTGAAAGTTGTTTCATTAAAACTAATTGAAATGTCACCATAACTCGTAACTTGTTCCCAGATAACCGATTTAAAGGTGAAACCTCCAACTTGGATGTCGGATTAAAATATGGCAAGATATTTGTTAAATGCTATTTACTGTATCCTGTAGGTAATACTGTATAGCCAGTTTGCTTGTAGAAGTTAAGCTCTTCAATCATACTATAGAGACTTTAAAACGATATAAACTGTTTTATTTGTGTTTACATTGGCCGAAAATGTTTATAAAAAGTATTAATTTTCATTCACTTACACTATTTATAATTTTGTGATCTTGTTGCACCTTTATGAACGAATTAGTCAATAAGAAAGAAGAGTTTTGTTCCTACCAACTTGTTTTATAAATATACAGACAATAGGGGACCAGTTTGCACTTAGGTCAGTAAGCAAGGGAACAACAAACATGAGTAGCGAACATCCATTTCTCTATAACAGTCGCTGGCTTATATGTTATATCAAACACGGTTCCGCATATTTGGCTGTCATACGCCGTTCCCATTAAAACATTACTCGCCAAAGAGAATAATATATCCTGATTATTTTGTGTATACATTGGGTAAAATTTGCCGAATGGTATATTTCAACTGCGTATCTTTTTTTTTTTCAGGATAAATATTTTGGTTCACTTTAGCTTGACGTTTTACTTGGTGTATATATATATTATGCTTTAATGCCTTTTTTCTCCATTTTTCTCTTGTTTCACACGTAAATTCACTATGGATATGGTATCCATTTGTTTATTTACCCGTGGTTCAATTAAAAGGTTGTCGGATCATTGTCGCGACACAGAGGTCTAACTTCCATCTCTCATAATAACCTTACGCGTTTAAAGACCTCAGTGATAGGTGTTGAAGCGCAGTATTAACATTATTAACGTCAAACTTCTCATAGAAAATGGAAGCTGCGACAGCGTAATGAATGTTGAGCAACTTCTCGCTGATCTCATAAACACTTGTTTGCTAGTCTTGTTATTTTTTATGCAGTGTTCATCCGTTCACACACCACAAGCACCGTAAATCCAATCATTACGCACCGTATTGTAGGTTATCAATAACTATGGTGAGAAAAAATATCGATTTTCACAGGTTCTTGCAATTATTATTCCTTAGAATCAGGGGTTCTTAACCTGGGTCCTGGAACCCCGGGGTCCATGGATGAGCTTCAGAGGGTCCATGAAGGTCAGATAAAAATTTAACATTTATATTCACTATATTTTTATATTAAGTTGTTCTATTTTTGTCAATATATACCAGATGTTATGTATGTATTTTTGGTTACTGAAGAAAACCAGTAAATCTGTAGGGTGGCATGGGATGCTACTGTACATGGTCAGGTAACATACAATCGTCATCGTCGTCAGGTTTTGATTTCTAGAATGGTTCCCCATTGAAAGAAATTAAAGAAAACGTACCCTGCCTCTGCATATAGCGCTGACCGCTAAGCGTCTCTGGTGGCCCATGTTTACGATTTAAATTGGTAGCATCGTTCTCTGCACAACCGCCATCTTGAGCCACTCCACATTAAGTGCTTATTTCTCATTTTCCACGGTTTATCACGGCTTGGGAATCTTCTCATATACTGGTAAGGCTTAACTGAGGGCCATAGTATCTTCAAATACATACTTTTTCCTAAATATATTCAATTACCTATGGTTATGTTTTTGGTGAAGGTAGTGAAAGAGGGCCTTAGTTATTATTACTACAGCTGTACCAGCCGAGGTTGGAGACCTCCGACCGCCTTCTGACCACAATTTCAGAGTGTGGCTGAAGAGTGATGGGTGTACAGTGTGTGAATATGTGTTTGTGCGTATGTGGATGCATATGGAGAAAGGCGCGTGCGAGTGTTGTGAAAAACCTAGAACGGTTGGTGCGCTGTATTTATTTGTTTTATCCATTATTTACAACAAGTCTGTTATTATTAATTGGTCAAAGTTAGGGACTGGGTGCACGTAGTTAGAGTAGGGATGCATAAATAGAGAGAGAGTGGATAAAGTTAGGGTCTGGGTGCGTCAGTAAGGTAGGAAAACACGAAGTCATCAGTCAGTATCATTCATATATTTTCTGAGGGGAATCTTGAGAAATAAGTAATAATGCTACTGAAAATAGGGTTATCGGTCTGTCTCTCTGTCTGTCTGTGAAGGTTTGTCCGTCAGTCGGTCTGTCTGTCTGCCTGTCTATCTGTCGATCTGTCTTTCTGTCGGTCGATCTGTCGTGCTTATTAATTTGTGTTCATTAGTTACTGCTTTCCATATAAATTTCATAATTTTTTTTTGTTTTGCAGGCCTAGCTCAATTTGGAAATGTCAAAGAAAAGGAAGTACAGCAAAGCTTACTTATCCTTTGGTTTTACTTTCATCGCTGAACGTGATGGAACACAAAAGCCGCAGTGTTTCCTGTGTGGCAAGGTTCTTGCCAATGAAAGCATGAAGCCAACAAAGCTGAAGCACCTCACGTCTGTCCATCCTGAAAATGCATCGGACAGTTGATCTATTTCGTGCAAAGAAGGCTCGATTGGAGAAAGCTGGAACTTTACCAAAACTTGGAATTGCCCCAACACAAAAGCCTTGTCTTGAAGCATCCTACAAGGTTCCTTATCGCATTGCCAAGCAAAATAAGCCACATACGATTGGAGAGACCTTGGTAAAGCCATGTGCCCTGGAAATGGTCGAGCTGGTTTGTGGCTTGGAGCAGAGGAAGAAAATTGCAGCAGTGCCTTTGTCAAATGACGTCACCCACTCTAGAATTGTTGACATTTCTTCTAATATTCTGAAGCAAGTAATGGAAGAATTGGCAGCTACGCCATTTCCGTTCAGCATGCAACTGGATGAAACTACTGACGTCTCTTAGTGCAGCCAGCTCCTGGTTTTCGTCCGTTATATGCATGTTAATGCCATCAAAGAAGAATTCCTATTTTGTGATCCCCTTTTGGAAACTACAAAGGCCATCGACATCTTAGAAATGGTGAATAGTTTCTTTTCCAAGCAAAACTTCGACTGGAAGAAAAATCTTGGTACTCTGTGTACAGACGGAGCACCTGCGATGCTTTACAACACATCTGGTTTTGCTGCTTTGGTGAAGAAAGAAGCTCCTCAGGTCATCGTGACCCATTGTTTTCTACATCGGCATGCATTGGCGTCAAAGACTCTGCCAGCAATTCTGAAAGAAGTCTTGTCTACTGGCGTGAAAGTCGTCAACTTCATCAGAGCCAGGGCTGTGAACCATCGCGTTTTCAAGAGGTTTTGTCAAGAAATGGGAGCAGAATATGAAGTTCTTCTCTACCACACAGTTCGCTGGCTTTCCAGAGGACAAATCTTGAAGCGCTTGATTGAACTTCGAGCAGAAGTTTCACTTTTTTTGAGAGAAAAAGAAAGCCGACTCTCAGAACAGTTTGACAGTGAGGAGTTCATTCATGGCTTGGCCTACTTGGCGGATATTTTTGGCCATATGAATGAGGTGAATCTTGCGATTCAAGGCCCTGGAGTCACCATTATGGGTGCTGCTGAAAGACTGCAAGCTTTTCTGGCCAAGCTGCCACTGTGGAAGAGGAGGTTGGAGGCAGACAACTATGCAAACTTTCCAATGTTAGAGGAAGCGCTTCTGCAGGATGGAATCGAGAGTGACAAGGCCCTGTCAATTTCTCTGCAGGCAGAATTTTGCAGACATCTGGATACTCTGCAGAACTCTTTCAAAGGTTACTTTTGCTTAGGTGACCTTAAAGTTGAAACATGGATTCGTAATCCTTTCCTTGCCGACATAGACTGTATCAGTGATGAAGACCTTGCCAAAGATGACCTCATTGACCTGAAGACAAAGGAAAGGATACGAAATGAATTCAACTCGAAGAGCCTTGGAGAATTCTGGTGTGCGTTGACACAAGCCTACCCTCGTTTGGTAAAGCGAGCTATGGGTGCTCTGATTCCGTTTTCTACTACATACCTTTGTGAGTCAGGGTTTTCAGCACTTGTTTCTATCAAAACGAAAAGTCAAAATCGATTGGATGTCAAAGATGACATGAGTGTTACCTTGTCAAAGACCACTCCACAGTTCCATCTTCTTATTCAAGCCAAACAACAACAACCTTCTCATTGAAATGAACTTTTGAGCAGAATTAAAGTTGTTTTGTTTAATTTGCACAAGATGGTTGTATTTCATTTTTGTATGGAGTGGCCATTAATTTTTGCATAAAAAAGTGTGAAACATAATTCTTTGTTAAGATTGTTTGCCTTATTCATACTTTGTGTATGTCATACACTGTATGAGGCAATGAATTTTCAATAAAATAAAGTATATTCATTGCATGCAAAGTTGTGTTTATGTACTTATGTGCATTTTTCTAGGGAGGGGGTCCATAGCTTTCACCAGATTCTCAAAGGGGTCTGTGACTCAAAAAGGTGAAGAACCACTGCCTTAGATGAAGATATAAGAATGCATCTAACTGTTTGACTTAGGCTGAAGCACAAAAATGACGACCAAAATTAGATTTAAAATTGTACTGAAACTCTTCCTTAGCTAGATGTGTACACTTAAAAATCATTACGTGACAAAGTTAAGGTAGACAATCTTCTGGAAAATACCATCTGCCATAATTGTGTCAGATCCCAAGTTAACGCATCCTAGTTCAATTCAGTTTCAATTTCAATATTTATTCCTTGATAAAAGAAGCGGGATCCTAGTGCTGTCACTAGATACCCCTGTACAATAACACCAGAAGCATCTGGCAAGTGTCACAAGTATAGGTAAATACTACAAAGGTGCTTACTAAAACCTAAGGAAGGAAGGATATTCCTTCAACACATCATCAATATTATTTACATAATATCTGGCCAGTATGGGGATGATCATCGTGTCTCCGTCAGGGGGTCGTGGAGTGGTGGTTCAGCAGGCGTCACGGAAGCGTTGTATGTGTGGACATCTTAGGAGGTAGTGGACAAGGGTGCTGCTGTCGGGTCTTCTGCATAATGCACAAGAGCGTTGCTCAGGGGATGTGGGGATACCAATCTCCCAAGCAAAGTCATACCCAATGATGATACGGGCACCAATCACGTCCCTTTTCCGCGACCCTTTCCCATAGACATACGAGAGGTCAGGAAGTTTATGGAGGACATCGTACCAGGTGGGCAGGGAGTCCAAGGGGATGGCTGCTTCCCGAGCTTCTCTCTGTTTGCGGCGAATTTGGGTCCTAAGCTGTAAAAGTGTTCGAGGAACAACGTAGTCAGGTGTGGCCTTGTTACAGCCAGTCTTGGCAAGGCCATCTGCTGCCTCATTCCCCAAGATACCGACATGACTGGGTATCCATAGGAATGTCACAGGACGGCCTGCATCCTGAAGTGTGGATGTTAACCCTTCTATTCGGAGGATGAGGTCCTTATTTTCCCCTGATCCAAATGCGATCCCATCGAGAGCAGACCCGGAATCGCAGCAGACAAGCAAGGGGCAGAAACCATCGGCTTCTTCCTCAGAGATAAGGGCAGCAAGGAGGGCTATCAGTTCAGCCTGAGTGGAAGATGCCCCGTCAGAAACTCTGAGAGAAAGTTTGAAAGGTTCAGGGGCATCAGGACGGGAGATGAAGACACCAGCCCCGGCCCTACCTGTAGCGGGGTCAACAGAGCCATCAGTGTAGAGGACGACCCTACCTGGGGACCAGTGGGCTATCCTGGAGAGGTGGTATTTGCAGAGAATAACAGGGTTCACGTGGGATTTGGGGAGCGGTCCACCGAGGGCAATCACTTCAGGTTAAAAATCCAGCCAGGGAGAAGGAGACGAACCAACAGCAGGGGTGACAACAATATCAGGCAGGAGGTCGTGTTCCTGAAGGGCTCGGATGAGTGACCCTCGCCACTGTCTTCTAGGTGGAAGTCGGCCTCGGACAGCAGGAGTCAAGTTGGCTTGGACATAGATGCCCCAAGGATCCCGTAGAATGGAAACAGTAGTTTTTAGGTAAAAATCCTGGACACGATCCTGTAAGGAGGAAAGACCAAGTTCGGTATATAGAGAAGTAGAGCGTGTCCACTGAGGAGCCCCAAGGGTGATAAGAGCAGCTTACCTCTGGATAACTTCGAGACGGTTGACAGCAGTCCGACTAATGTTGACGAGGGCAGGGGCTGCGTAGTCGACACAGGAACGGACAAAGGACTTGTACATGGTGAGAAGTACAGGGATGGTGGCACCAAGGTAGAGAGGGGAGCGAGACGCCGAAAGCATATGTCTCGAAGATAGTGGACTTCAGGGATCTGACAACGTGTGCGAGTTACATACACACCCAGGTATTTTGTCTCATTAACCCAGTCCAAGGGCGTTCCTGATAAGAGAAAAGGGGGAAGGTACAACACGACCGTACCGCATGGCTTTTGTTTTCGCAGTTGAAAGAAGGTAACCAAGTGAATCACACACTCTGGAGACCAGATCAAGAGCTTCCTGCATGCTGAGGTAGTCAGGGGCTTGGAGGAGGACATCGTCGGCATATCCTGAGTGGACAACTTCTGTCGGCCACGGGAGAGATGCAATGGAGTGTATGAGAGTGTAAAACAAGGTGGGACTCAGGACTCCACCTTGAGGGGTGCCGAGGTTCATTTCTTGAACAGGAGATATAGAGCCTTCAACGCGAACCCGGGCCTGGCGTCCAGTGAGGTAAGAGGCGATCCATCGAAGTCTCCCGTTAATCCCGAACCGCGCAAGTTCAGCTAAAATGAGGGCAGGCTGAGCCGTATTAAAGGCTCCCTTGATATCAAGGAAGACGGAGACGCGGGCAGTCTGATTGCAATAAAGGGAAGCAATGGAGTGTGCTGTGCTGCGATGTTGTATGAAACTATTGAGGGAGTTGTGGAAGCCGCCTATGGTGTGAAGAAGGCGACGATGAAGTATCCTCTCCATCATCTCGCAAACACAGGAGGTAAGACTAATGGGTCGATATTTCCCAGGATCTCCCGGTTTAGGGATGGGGATAATAGTGGCACTTTTCCAGTCAGACGGGAGAACCCCGTGTTTATAAGACATTTTGTAGAAAGCAAGCAAGGGGCCATTAGGACTATTAGTACAGGAATTAAGGACGGAGTAGGTTATCTGATCATCCCCAGGAGAGGTGTCTTTTATAGAGCGACGAGCACTGTCAAGCTCGAACTGTGTGATGGGATGATCAGTGGGGGCAGGGGAGGTAAGAGCAGCACGAACAACAGGCTCAGACGCATCGATCCGAGCCTGCACTGCCTCCTGCAACGGATCTGGAAGTGTCTCAGGGGAGGAAGCTCGTGCCCAGTCCTCCATTAAAGAGCAGGCAATGGAGGCGGGGTCAGGGTGGGTGACGACGGGAACGATAGACCCCATGAAGGATAGCCAGTCCGCCTCACGAATCCGATGATGCTCCTGAGTTGCAAAGGAGCACCAGTTTTTTTAAGTCTTTCCAGTCCTCTGGAGAGCAAGAACTCCGTATGGCAGAGTGGAGATCATGGGTTACCTGCCGGAGATGTCTCATGGCAGGGATACGTTACCAGTAGTTGGTGGCACTTCTGGGGTGACGGGGAGGGCGTGGAGGGGTAGCGCGATTGACAGAGTCATACACGACATCAGTAAAATCAGCGCTGTAAGAGTCAAGGGACTGAGGGACAACATAGGAATCCGCCCAGGTAGAAAGGTATTGGGTAAAGGAAGGAACGGCATCTTGTGTGAGACGAAGGCGAGGGGATCGATAAGGAGCTGGTGTAGGGGCAGAGAAGGAGAGCCTGTGATGGGTAGTAACGGCAAGATGGTCACTATACAGAGCAGGCTCGGTGCAGACGGTAGGATGAAAGGAGGTATGACCGTTCAATAGTAAGCCAACATCAAGGAAACTATGGGGGAGGCGAGTAGGATCGTCAGGACAAAGAAAGCGAACATCATCATCCCCATTAAGAAACTGTGAGAGATGTGATCCGTTAAGGGTACATGGCGTGGGATGATCTGGAGTAAGAGTGGGATGGCGGGCATTAAAGTCGCCAAGAACAATAGTGGGAACCCCATCATGGAGGTCGTGAAGAACCTGGGGGTCCAGAGAATCACTCTTGAAATGAACATTGACTACATGAAGGGTCCGGTCACCAAGAGTAAGGGAGACAAAAAGTAATTCAGACGGGGGACCATATGAGTCAGGGGAAGGGAGACGAACAGATGGAATGGTGTTACGCACAAGGGTGAGGAGGCCACGAGCCTGCCCACAGTACCGAGGCAGGGTGTAAACAGTTTAGCCAGAGAGGCGGAGTGGAGTAACATCGTCTGTGATGGTTTCCTGAAGTAGAGCGACATCTACTTGATGGGAGAGCACAAACTGGGCAAGGTCTCTCCGGCGAGGTCTAAGTCCCTGGATGTTCCATTGTAAGAAGAGGGGAGAACTGCCTCCGGTATGAGATGAGTCGGTGGGGATAGACTGGGCTCCGGAGGAGGTAGCAAATTCTGTTGAGGATATTGGAGAGGGAGGAGTGGGAGAGCGAGGGATGGATCCTCCTTCTCGGGAGAAAGAAGGAGGCGGGTCACCAGGGCTTGCAAAGTGCGCCCCTGTTGGGTCAGGGTGTCCAGAATTACTTTTGTTGCCTCTGCAATGTGAAAATTGTCTCCACAAACGAGTCGAGTTGGGCAGAGAAAAGGTTGATTTGCTTGGAGTGGCGATCCAGACGAGAGTGATTTTTCCATAGAACCAATTTGGTGTACCTGTGCAGGAGCTGAAGGTGGCGGCGAGGGTTAGCGAGGGCCCGACTGGGCAGGTGGTGGTGGTGGTAGCGACGGAGACGGACGGTGAGGGTTCAGGTGAGCAGGAGGTGGTGGTGACGGGGAGGAAAAGTGAGGGCTCAGGTGAGCAAGAGGTGGTAGTGCTGGTGAAAGACAGCTGAGATCCAGGGCCGGTCAACGACCTTGTTCCAAGAACGGTAGGGAGAGGGAGGGAGGGGAGAAAGGATGGGTGGTAGGGGTGATAGGGGGGATGGTAGGGGAATGGAGATCAATGGGAAATCCTCGGTGGATGGAAGAGGCGGTGGTGGATAGGAGTGAGGTTGGGTTGACAGGGGCTTCATCAGAGACGAGGGCGGTGGTACAAGGTAAGTTTTCCCCGGGCGAGTGCCAGGACGTTGTGGGCAATTGGCATTCTAGGCTAGGTGACTGCCATGGCAGTTGACACAGTGGAACAATTGGGATTTTGTTCTTAATTTTCGATTTGCATTCCACTGTGTCGTGAGGACCTGCACAGAAACCGCAGGCGACCATCCTCGTGCACTCTCAGGTGCGGTGTTTCCACGGTTGGCAACGACCACAGATTTTCGGGGTTCCGATAAATCGGTCGAGAGGACAGTTTTGAATTGGTCCTACATTCTCCTTCGGAAGTGGGGGGGGGCCACCCACCAGCCGATGAGTTCGTTGGATGGACGCTTGGAGACCGGGTTGATGCGGCGCTCCATGTCGAGTAGTTGTGGGAGAAGAGGGCGAAGATCGTCGATAGGGATCTCCCAGGGTACGTGGCAAGAACGTTCGTGTGCACAGAGGCAAGTCCCGAGGAAAGGAAAGGCGAGACGACGAAGGCGCGACGGGGCAGGGAGACGAAGGTAATCCCCTATGTCCATCGTCGGCGGAGGGTCGGTCATTGAGCCACAAGTAAGCTCACTTGGGGACCCCGACGGCACAAGGAGGTCACCCTCTACAGCCCCAGACGGGGTGCGAGGGGGAGCCATAGCCCCTGCTGGAGACCCTGACTTCTGAGGTTTCTACTTCTTAGACTTGTCTTCAAAATGAAAGTCGTCAGCATTACTGTCACCTATTGCCGCCGTCTCCAACGAACGGGAGCGTTTAACGGCGGCTATAGGTCACGTTGGCAACACTGCAGTCAGGTGGAGTGGTAAACACGTCACTGCTACGTCACACTTCACATTGCGCATGCGCAAACTTGAAAATCTTCGACCAGGGGGACCGGGTGGTAGGACCAGGTGTTTTTATCAAACAAAAATGACAAAGTCCAAAACTTTTTAAAACAAAATAGGTGCCACTGCGCTGATAACTGGGTCTTACTATAGTTCTCTGCACAGACTGGGATTAGTAGACTCGCTGAATTCGTCAGAAATACGACTTTTAAGGGGCAGTCTCTTACAGCCTTTGTTGACACCCACGGCACGCAAGCGCGTCTCATCCTAGTTCAGGTAGAATCTTCATGTGTTTTACCTTTGGCAATATTGTAGGTAGTAGGTAATAGGCAGCTATCAAACAGGGAGGTACTACCGCCTGGAAAGATATTGGAAGCATAATGTGTTATCTAATGGTAGACCCTGCTGCCGTATAGCATGACAAATATTGTGACCAAGTCCCAGGTTCATGATCTGACTTTCTGTCTCATTTACACATAATTGCAGGGGCTCAATTGTTCCTCTTTGACAACACAACATACATATATCGTTTCTCATTATTGATTTTCTTGTATTCATTTATGGTTCTTTATTACTATTATTATTGTTGTTATTATTATTATTATTATTATTATTATTATTTTTATTATTATTGTTATTGTTATTGTTGTTGTTGTTGTTGTTGTTGTTGTTGCTGCTGCTGTTGCTGTTGCTGTTGTTGTTGTTGTTGTTGTTCCAAGACCATGAAGTGGGTCATTGACCTGTGCCCGGGTGGGTTAACCCCCGTAAAAAAAAGGTACTATGCATTCTCACATCTTCAGTTACGGAGGGGATACGATCATACGAACCTATTTGTTTACTAATACGAGCCATGAAGTCACCTGAACCAAGACGGCTGGTTGATGATGCAGTACTTGTAGGTTATTTCTTGTCATTTTAGACGATGCGAAACAGTATTAAAAATAAAATACTGTATAAATAAAAAAAAATACACACTAATATTTTCATATATACTCAGCACTCGTTTGTTTTTATAATTGTAAATAAATTTAATCATCAGGTTGAATAAATTAATTTGTGTATGTAATATGCATAATTTAGCGTGTACTTTTTATGGACCAACTTTCAATATATTTCATAATATAAGTTATTTTATGCACCGTGATAGATGTTATGTTTAATTTAAGTATCATATACTGTATGTGATCTAACTTACTGAAGTTTGTTTTTAGCTTTACAGCAATCATCCAACCTCTAGCGCTGATACGAAGAAAATTTATACTGGACTTCCTCTAGGTCACATACATACATACAGACAGACATACTGTACATACATAGTACTGTAATGGGAGCAATATTGGCAATAGTATTAGTTCAGTAGCACCGTAATAGTACAGGTAGTAGAATATTAATAGTAGAAATCGAAGTATTGTAGTTACATGCAATAGTAGTAGTACTGGTGATTGTAGTAGATGTAGTTGTAATAGCAAAAGTAGTTATAGTAATTGTAAGCGGCAGTATTTGTGGGAATTAGCAGCACTAGTCATAATTATAAGAATGATAAGAATATTTAACAGAGGCGTAATTGTCGTAATAAGAGAAGTAATTAATAATAATAATAATAATAATAATAATAATAATAATAATAATAATAATAATAATAATAATAATAATAATAATAATAAAACACCAACATTAATCAGCCCTAATGAACATGCTGATAAACTTATTTGTTTTTTCTTCAACAAACGAATTCTAAAAAGTATTATATTAAGTTAAAATACTTATTTTTTTCTTTTTCGTGTATTTTTTTCCCGAGCGCTTTTTAATACCAAAGCTCAAACAATATCCCAAAAGTGCTTGCCACTGAAATGTGTTATAGTATTTGTTGTGCGTAATATCAAACATGAATTTACTTTTAGCCTCGCGTTTAAAATGTTTTTCATACGTTTAACATTGTCACACTTGTTTGAAAAAATTTAAGTGTGAACGGAAACATGCAACATTTATGCCTGTTGATAAACTTTCACAGCTATACCAACAGGCATGACAAGAACGTAGCAGCCCACGAGAACACAACACACACACACACACACACACACAGCAGGAAGATTAAGGGAGAAGGAGAGGGAAACTGACAGATACGACGCGGTAATGGCAGATATATATAACAACCCTCCCCCATTAGCTGAGGAACCTAGCCTGGCGAAGCGGCTCTCAGGTCTACCATAAAATTGGTTCTCCCGCGTATGGGTGATCCATCACGGAGGACAGAAGCCTAGTCTCTCAGGCCTCGCACGCTCCCAATTGATCATCAAACACATTTTCAGCTATTCAGAATTCTCATTTTTTCCCAAGTTACATAAGCCTTCTATTCTTAGGGTGCTCGTTGTGAACATTTTAATGTAATATTGAGTTGATTAATCCTATTAGAAGCTGTATTTCCCAGGATACCACGAGCCTAGTAAGTCTATTGTGAACTAATTCGCGTTCAAAAAGTTTTGCAATTTTTTTTTATTAATTTGAAATGGAGTTACGGCCCTCCTAGTTCTCTCTTTAATCTTACATTAATGCTTACGTGCACGACTACCATCCATAAAGGTGGAATTATCCAGATAAATGACACTATAATTAACACAGCCAATAGAAGTGTTTACTGTGTGTGGTCAGATATACTGACTCCTTCACTTGTATGTCATTACCATTGTTCAGTGCTGGTGAGGAGAACAGACCCGTGTTTTGATGGATATATGATCAACTGATCGGGTGAAGAGCAAGAATAATCAGGTTTGATAATTACCTTCCTACATTTATCACGACGACTTTAGTGTAATCATTGTAATAGTTCCACACTGTTCTAATAGAGAAATTCCGTCCCAGTAAGTAAATCTGTCTCGACAGTCGCACACACACACACACATATATATATATATATATATATATATATATATATATATATATATATATATATATATATATATATATATATATATATATATATATATATATATAATATATATATATATATACAGTATATATATATATATATATATATATATATATATATATATATATATATATATATATATATATATATATATATATATATATATATATATATATATATATATATATATATATATATATATATATATATATATATATATATATATATATATGCGTCTACACACGCCCCTCCCGCAATCTGTAATCAAGTTCACCACACAAAATTCTGGTTCCCGGCCCCACAACCTGCCCTCTCCCCTGTAATTTCTATTAGCCCACAATCTTGCAGAGATCAAGACACAATGCTTCCTATTCCAAAATAAGGATACGCTGCTCCGGTGACGTCATACCAAATTCTTTAAGGTTATGAAACAGTTTTAAGAAAAGAGGATTGAGATAATTCCTGGCACAATGAGATAATATTCCTTGGCTGTATATAAATATTGTCATCTTCTACCCCAAGCGCTGCCATTCTAATATACTTTACATTTTACTAAAACAAGAACAATAAATTTATAGGCATATATATATATACTTCATTTTTAGTCCATATAACACGCAGACTTTGAACATATAATCAACGATCTCACCAGCCAGGATTCGAACCCTCCACCCACTGGGTGGGACTAGGGAACGCCACCGACCAACCCACAAGAACACTAAAAGCAAACCTAGACTGTTATATTTCACACAAAGCCTGTTCATCGAGCTGATGCGCCGTGAACCTCATTGGGAACTGCCCGTGCCTCGTATGTGGTGTCAG
This sequence comes from Homarus americanus, assembly GCF_018991925.1. NCBI lineage: Eukaryota > Metazoa > Arthropoda > Malacostraca > Decapoda > Nephropidae > Homarus > Homarus americanus. The sequence continues at coordinate 79,646 of NW_024741379.1, forward strand.
TAGCATTTTACCGAATCCAGCTGGTATGAAACACGAGGTACATATATATACTTCATTTTTAGTCCATATAACACGCGGACTTTGAACATATAATCAACGGTAGCGTTCCCTAGTCCCACCCAGTAGGTCGAGGGTTCGAATCCTCGCTGGTGAGGTCGATGATTATATGTTCAAAGTCCGCATGTTATATGGACTAAAAATGAAGTATATATATGGTACCTCGTGTTTCATACCAGCTGGATTCGGTAAAATGCTATTGACACCACATACGAGGCACGGGCATTTCCCAATGAGGTTCACGGCACCATCAGCTCGATGAACAGGCTTTGTGTGAAATATAACTGAGTCTAGGACTGCTTTTAGTGTCCTTTTGGGTTGGTCGGTAGCGTTCCCTAGTCCTACCCAGTAGGTGAGGTCGTTGATTATATATATATATATATATATATATATATATATATATATATATATATATATATATATATATATATATATATATATATATATTCTGAGGTTATCAGCATATACCTACATCACGCGCACCTACAGTGATTTACTTGCACTTATATATATATATATATATATATATATATATATATATATATATATATATATATATATATATATATATATATATATATATATATATATATATATATATATATATATATATATATATATATATATATATATATATATAATTTTTCAATTTTCAGAAATTTCTCCAAATTTTTTCAGAAATTTTGCCAAATTTCGAAATTTTCCAAAAATTGTCAGAAATTTTCTGAAAAATTTCCCAAAACTTCAAAATTTCTGATAAATTTTTCCCAAAAATTTTCGAATTTATCTCAAAATTTTCAGAAATTGTTAACAAATTTTAGAAAATGTCCAATTTACCCTAAAGTTTTCCCAAAAATTTTCCCCAAAATTTTCAAAATTTCGAATTTTCGAAAATTTCTCCAAATTTAAAAAAATAAAAAATTGCCATATTTCCAGAAATTTTGCCAAATTTCAAAATTTTGCCAAATTTCAGAAATTTTCAAAATTTTCAAAATTTCCTTAAAATTTTCAGGAATTTTCGTAAATTTTCAAAATTCAGAACTTTCTCCAAAATTTTCAGAATTTTTGCCAAATTTCAGAAATTTTCCAAAATTTTCAAAAAATTTTCCAAAATTTTCAGACATTTTCCTAAAATTAAAAAAGATCCTAAAATTTGTAAATATTTTATTTTTTAATTTTCAGAAATTTTCAAATTTTTTCAGAAATTTTTGCCAAATTTCGAAAATTTCAATAATTGTCAGAAATTTTCTGAAAAATTTCCCAAAACTTCAAAATTTCTGATAAATTTTCCCAAAATTTTCAAAATTTCTCCAAAATTTTCAAAATTTTTAACAAATTTTGAGAAAATATCCATAATTTCTCAACAATTTTCCAAATTTTTCAAAATTTTCCCCAAAATTTTCGAAAATTTTTCAAAAAATTTCAAATTTTCCCAAACTTCAAAATTTTCAAATTTTCGAAATTTTCCCCAAATTTTCAAAAATTTCTTACAAATTTTCAGAAAATTTGGCTTAAATTTCAGAAATTTTTCCTAAATTTCAGAAATTTTCCCAAAATTTTCAAAAATTTCAAAATTTCAGAAATTTTGTGGCTAAACATAGAAATTTCTCAAAATTTTCAGAAATTTTCAAAATTTTTACAAAATATTCAAAATTTTCAGAAATTTCCAGAAATTTTTCAGAAATTTTCCAAAATTTTCAAAATTTCAGAAATTTTTCCAAAACTCCAAAATTTTTAAATTTTACACAATTTTTAAAACATTTCAAAATTTACCAAATTTTCCGAAAATTTTTCAAAATTTTCAGAAAATTTTCAAAATTTTTCAAAATTTTTCAGAAAATTTCAAATATTTTACAAAATTTCAAAAAATTTTATAAAATTTTCCAAAATTTTACACAAATTTTACCAAATTTCCAAAAATTTCCAAAATTTTCAAAAATTTACAATTTTTCAGAAAATGTTCGAAATTCCGAAATTTTTCAAAAATTTTCAGAAATTTTTCAACAAATTTTCTGATTTTTCCAACAAATTTTCTGAAAATTTTCAAAATTTTCTGAAAATTTACTACAAAAATTCTCAAAATTTTACAAATTTTCGAAAATTTACAAAATTTTACAAAATTTACAAAATTTCCAAAAGTTTCAAGAAATTTTCCAAAATTTACCAAAATTTCCAAAAAACAAAATATTCAGAAAGAATTTTCCCAAATTATCCAAAATTTTCAAAAATTTTCACAAAATTTTCCAAAATTTTACGAAATTTTCCAAAAATTTTACAAAATATTCGAAAAAATTTTCAGAATTTTCCAAAAATTTTCAAAACTTTCCAAAAATTTTCAGAAATTTTAAATTTTCAAAAAATTTTCAAAATTTACAAAAAATTTCAAAAATTTTCAAAAATTTTACAAAATTTTCAAAATTTTCAAAAATTTTACATAATTTTTCAAAAATTTCAAATTTTACGAAATTTTCCAGAATTCCCAAAATATTCAGAATTTTCAAAAATTTTACAAAATTTTTACAATAATTTTACAAAATTTTCAAAAAATTTTCAGAAATTTTCAAAAATTTACCAAAAATTTCGAAAATTTCCAAAATTTTCAGAAAATTTTCCCAAATTATCCAAATTTTTCAGAAATTTTTCAAAATTTTCCAAAATTTTTCAAAATTTTATACAATTTCCAAAAATTTCAAAAATTTACAAAATTTTCCGAAAATTTTTCAAAATTTTCCCAGAAATTTTCAAAAAATTTCAAAATTTTACAAAATTTTACAAAAATTTTACAAAAATTTCAATTTCCAAAAATTTTCAAAAATTTTTACAATTTTCCAAAATTTCCAAAAATTTCCAAAAATTTAGAAATTTTCGAAATTTTCAAAAATTTCAAAATTTACCCAAATTTTCAGAAAATTTCCAAAAAATTTTCAAAATTTTCCCAAATTTATACAATTTTCCAAAAATTTCAAAAATTTCCAAAATTTTCGAAAATTTTCAAAAATTTAACAGAAATTTTCAAAAAATTTCCAAAATTTTACAAATTTACCAAAATTTTCCAAAAATTTCCAAAATTTTCAAAATTTAGAGAAATTTTCCAAAATTTTTCAAAAATTTCCAAAATTTACTAAATTTTAGAAAATTTTCAAAATTTTCCCAGAAATTTTCAGAAAATTTCAAAATTTTCGAAAAATTTCAAAATTTTACGAAATTTTTCCAAAAATTTTACAAAATCGAAAATTCTTTCAGAATTTTCCAAAAATTTTACAAAAAATCGAAAAAGAATTTTCAGAAATTTTCCAAAAATTTTCCCAAAATTTCGAAAATTTTCTATTTTCAAAAAATTTCCAAAAATTTTACAAAATTTTCCAAAATTTTACACAATTTTCAAAAATTTCAAAATTTAGAAAGATTTTCAGAAAATTTTGGAAAAATTTCCAGAAATTTTTCGAATTTTTCGAAAATTTTCGAATTTTTCAAAATTTTCAGTTCCAAAAATTTTCAGAAATTTTCCAAAACTTTTCAAAATTTTCGAAAATTTTCCAAAAATTTTATAAAATTTTCCAAAAATTTCAAAAATTTACCAAAATTTTCCCAGAAATTTTCAGACAATTTTCAAAAATTTTACAAATTTTACAAAAATTTTACAAATTTTACAAAAATTTACAAAATTTTCAAAAATTTTCAGAAATTTTCAAAAATTTTGAAAATTTTCAAATATTTTACAAAATTTTCAAAAATTTACACAAATTCAAAAATTTCCAAAATTTTCCAAAAATTTAGATGTTTTCAGAAAATTTTCAAAATTTTATACAATTTTCAAAAATTTTCCAAAAAATTTTATACAATTTTCCAAAAATTTTCCAAAATTTTCCCAGAAATTTTCAGAAAATTTCAAAATTTTACAAAATTTTCAAAAATTTTCAGAATTTTTTCAAAAAATTTAAGAAAATTTTCCAAATATTTTACAAAATTTTCAAAAATTTACAAAATTTTCAAAAATTTTCCAAAATTTACACAAATTTCGAAAAATTTCAAAAATTTTCCAAAATTTAGATATTTTAAAATGTTCAAAATTTTCGAAATTTACAAAAATTTTCCCAGAAATTTTCCCAAAATTTTCAGAAAATTTCAAAATTTTACCAAAATTGTCAGAAAATTTTCCAAAATTTTCAGAAAAATTTTCAAAATTGTCAGAAAATTTTCCAAAATTTTCATAAAATTTTCAAAATTTTTCAGAAATTTTCCAAAATTTTCATAAAAATTTTCAAAATTTTCAGAAAATTTTCAAAATTTTCTGTAAAATTTTCCAAAATTTTCGAAAAATCTCAAAATTTTCGAAATAATTTAAATAAAAATCCAAAAATTTTGGGAAATCTGGGGAAATTTTTGAAAATCTAGGAAATTTTAGAGAAAATCGGAAATTTCTGAAAAATCTAGGAAATTTTTGGAAAATCTAGGAATTTTTGGAGAATCTGGAAATTTCCCAAAATTTCAAAATTTGTAAATTTTTGTAAAATTTTAAAAATTTTTGAAATTTTTTGGAAAATTTCTGTAAATTCTGGAAAATTTCTGAAAATTTTGGAAAATTTTGGACATTATTTGTAAATATTGGAAAAATTTCGAAATTTTCAAAAATTTCGAAAATTACAAAAATTTTCCGAAAATTTTCCAAAATTTTAAAATTTTCCAAAATTTCGAAATTTTCAAAATTTTTCAAATAATGTCAAAATTTTCAAAATTTTTCAGAATTTTCAAAATTTACAGAAATTTTCCAAAAAATTTCCAAAAATTTTTAAAAATTTTACAAAAATTTACAAAATTTTCAAAAATTTTACAAATTTTTCCAAAATTTCTGAAATTTTCAAAAATTTCCAAATTTTTCAGAAATTTTCGAAATTTTAATAACCTAACCTAACCTAACCTAACCTAACCTAACCTAACCAAACCTAACCTTCCCTTGCCCCTCCTCCCCTACCCAGGCACCCCGTACTACTCCATACCAATCCATCCGAAAAAATCTTTAAAAAATCGGAATTATTCGGAAAAATCGAAAAACGGTAAAAAATAGAAAAATTGGAAAACCTAACCTACCAATCTAACCTAACCTAACCTAACCCAACCTAACCCAACCCAACCCAACCTCAACCTAACCTAACCTAACCTAACCTTGCCCCCTCCTCCCCCCACCCAATTTTTTCAAAAGTTTTTCCGAAATTTTAAAACCTAACCTAACCTAACCCAACCTAACCTAACCCTAACCTAACCAAACCTAACCTTCCCTTGCCCCCTCCTCCCCCCCACCCCTCCAACCCCTGCCCTACTCCTACCAATCCATCCGAAAAAATCTTTAAAAATCGGAAAATATTCAGGAAAAATCGAAAAACGGTAAAAATAGAACAAATTGGAAAACCTAACTAACCTAACCCAACCCCAACCTAACCTAACCTAACCTAACCTAACTAACCCTAACCCAACCTAACCTACACAACCCAACCTAACCTAACCTAACCTAACCCAACCTAACCTAACTAACTAACCTAACCCTAACCTACCTTGCCCCCTCCTCCCCCACCCTCCAACCCCTGCCCTACTCCTTACCAATCCATCGGAAAAATCGTTAAAAAACGGAAAAATTCGAAAAAAATCAGAAAAACGGTAAAAATACGAAAAATAGGAAAACCTAACTAACCTAACCAAACCTAACCTAACCTAACCTAGCCTAGCCCGTCTCCTCCCCCTGCCCGATTTTTAAAGGTCGAAAAAACGGAAAAAGTAAATATCGGACACCCCAACCCAACCCACCCCAACCCTAACCTAACCCTAACCTAACCCAACCCTAACCTAACCTACCCAACCCAACCCAACCCAACCTACCCCTAACCCAACCTAACCTAACCTACCTAACCCAACCCAACCCAACCCACAACCTAACCCAACCTACACCTACCAACCTAACCCAACCGAACCTATCCTAACCTAATCTAACCTACCTACACCCCTAACCTAACCCTCAACCTTTCCTCCCCCCCCACCCCGGCACCCCCCTGCATACTCCGTTCAATACATCGGAAAAATCTTTAAAAATCGATAAAAATTCGAAAAAATAGAAAAACGGTAAAACAAAAAAATCGAGACTGAAAAAATAGAAAAATCAAAACCCTAACCTAACCCAACCTAACCTAACCTAACCTATCCTATTTTTTGTAAAATTTTTGGAATTATTTTTAAATTTTGGAAAATATTTGAAATTTTTGTAAAATTTTGGAAAATTTTGTAAAATTTTTGGAAAATTTCTGAAAATTTTGTAAAATTTCTAAAGTTTAGGAAAATTTCTGTAAATTTTTGAAAATTTCTGAAATTTTGGAAAATTTCTGAAAATTTATGGAAAATTTCGAAAATTTTATGAAATTTTTGGAAAATTTCTGAAAATTTTGTAAAATTTCTAAAAGTTTGAAAATTTCTGAATTTTGAATTTCCTTTGGAAAATGCATGAAATTTTGTAAAAATAAAATACTAATAAAATTTTGTAAAATTTTAATTACTAAAATTTCTCAGAAATTTCGGAAGAATTTCTCAGGAAAATTTCGGAAAAATTATAGATATTGATAAATTATTCGAGAAAGAACCTGGAAAAAATTGCCTAACTTTCTGAAATTTCTGTAAATTTTTGGAAAATTTCTGAAAATTTTTGGAGAATTTCTGAAAATTTTTGTAAAATTTTGTAAAATTTTGGTAAAATTTTGTAAAATTTTTGTAAAATTTTGTAAAATTTTTGTAAAATTTTGTAAAATTTTGGTAAAATTTTGTAAAATTTTGGTAAAATTTTGTAAAATTTTTGTAAAATTTTGTAAAATTTTTGTAAAATTTTGTAAAATTTTTGGAAATTTTCTGAAAATTTTGGTAAATTTCGGAAAATTTGGGAAAATTTTCGGAAATTTTTGGAAAATTTTTGGAAAATTTTGAAAATTTTTGGAAAATTTCTGAAAATTTTCGATTTTTGGGGGGGCAATTTTGGACAATTTCTGAAATTTTGGAGAAAATTTCTGAGAAATTTTGGAACATTTGAGAAATTTTGGAAAATTTCTGGAAATTTGGCAAAAATTTCTGGAAAATTTGGAGAAATTTCTGAAATTTGGGGAACAATTTTGAAAGTGGAAATTTCTGAAAAAAAATTGGGAAATTTTTTGAGATTTTTTGAAAATTGTTGAAAATTTTTGGAAAATTTCTGGAATTTTTCGGAAAATTTTGGAAAATTTTTGGACAATTTTCGGAAAATTATTGGAAAATGTCTGAAAATTTTTGAAAATGGGAAGTTTTGTCAGAAAACTGGAATTTTAATCATAGAAAACGGGAATTTTATCAAAGAAAACGGGAAATTTCATCCTAAAATGGAAAATTTCATCACAGAAAATTGGATTTTTCTTCACATAAATCAGGGATATTTTCATAGAAAACGGGAATTATCATCATAAAAAACATGAATTTTCATCATAAAAAGCTACAATTTTCATCATAGAAAACGGGAATTTTCATCATAGAAAATGGAAATTTTTATAACAAAACTGGAATTTTCATCGTAGAAAACGGGCATTTTTGTCATGGGAACTGCGAATTTTTTCTTAAAAAAGGGGAATTTTTGTCATTGAAAATGTAAGTTTTCATCATAGAAAACGGGAATTTTATCATAGAAAACAGGAAATTTAGTAAAATGGAAAATTTCATCAGAAAATTTGATTTTTCTTCATAAATTAGGGGTTTTTCACAGAAAACGGGAATTTTGATCATAGAAAACGGGAATTCTCATAGAAAACGGGAATTTTTATAATACAAAACGGTAATTTCCATCATAGAAAACGGGCATTTTTGTCATAGTAACTGCGAATTTTTTCTTAGAAAATGGGAATTTTTGTCATAGAAAACCGGAATTTTAATCATAAAACACGGGAATTTTATCATAGAAAACGGGAAATAACATCCTAAAAATTGAAAATTTCATCACAGAAAATTTTATTTTTTTCATATAAATCGGGGATATTTTCATAGAAAATGGGAATTTTCCTCATATTAAACACGAATTCTTATCATAGAAAGCTACAATTTTCATCATAGAAAACTGGAATTTTAATCATAGAAAACGGGAATTTTATCATAGAAAACGGGAAATTTCATCCTAAAAATGGAAAATTGCATCACAGAAAATTGGATTTTTCTTCATATAAAACACGATTTTTATCATATTTAGCTAAAATTTTCATCTTAAAAAATGTGAATTTTCATCCTAGAAAACGGGAATTTTCACTATAGAAACGGAATATACATAATACAAAACAGGAATTTTCATCATACGAACAGGCATTTTTGTCATAGGAACTGCAAATTTTTTATTAGAAATTGGGAATTTTATCGCAGAAAACGGAAATTTTCATCATAGAAAATGGGTATTTTTGTCACAGTAACTATTTTTTTTTAGAAAATGGGAATTTTGGTCATAGAAACTGGAATTTTTATCATAGTAAATGGGAATTTTATCATAGAAAATGGAAAATTTCATCCTAAAAAATTGAAAATTTCATCACAGAAAATTGGAATTTACTTCATATAAATCGGGGATATTTTCATAGAAAACTGGAATTTTCATCATATAAAACACAAATTTTCATCAAATTTTCATCACAGAAAACGGGAATTTTCATAATACAAAATGGAAATTTTCATCATAGAAAACGGTCATTTTTGTTAGTGACTGAGAATTTTTTCTTAGAAAATGGGAATTTTGGCATAGAAAACTGGAATTGTAATTATAGAAAAGGGAATTTTGTCAGAAAACGGGAAATCCTAAAAATGGAAAATTTCATCACAGAAAATTGGATTTTTCTTCATATAAATCGGGGATATTTTCATAGAAAACGGGAATTTTCATCATATAAAACACGAATCTTATCACAGAAAGCTAAAATTTTCATCTTACAAAATGGGAATTTTCATCATAGAAAACGGGAATTTTCTCATAGAAAACTGGAACTTTTATAATACAAAACGGAAATTTTCATCATAGAGAACGGGCATTTTTTCATAGGAACTGCAATTTTTTTTCTTAGAAAAGGGGAATTTTTGTCATAGAAACTGGAATTTTAATCATAGAAAATAGAAATTTTATCATAGATAACGGGAAATTTCATCCTAAAAATGGAAAATTTCATCACAGAAAATTTGAGTACCAAACAATACTCTTCTGTATCCCACCTATAGTACACTGGAGCATCAACCGAACAGGTTACCTGAATATGTAGCTTGTAGATAGTAATAGGACTCTGCAGTAGCCACACAATTAGCAAAGAACAAGTGGCTTACCTCATACTCTTGCTAGCTCTAAAAATAAATATCACCGAGGAGATTATACACATGAATTCTCGGACAAATAACACACGCAAAGCAATCTGGACTTAGCGGTGAGCTCATACAACAACACTGAATGAGCTGGTCATGTTTACATCGGGGACGTGAACAAGAGGATAGGTGAACACGTCCAAGTCAACCATTTCCCAGCGTCTGGCTACGGGCCTGTGGGTGAGATCTCGGCTCACCCCATAGGTAGTAGGTAGTAGGCAGCTTTCAAACAGGGAGGTACTACCACCTGGGAAGATATTGTAAGCATAATGTGTTGTCTAATGGTAGACCTGTGCCCAGGTGGGCTAATCCCCGTAAAAAAAAAAATGTGTTGGTGACAACATCCGACATATGGACGTTCATCCATCTCCAAATACTAGAGATGTCGTCCCGACCAGTTTGGCCTACAGGTACCTCTCTCTCTTTCTCTCTCTCTCGCTCTCTCTCTGTGTAAGCGGGATGGAATCGTGGCTTAGAGTGAGTTACACGAATGTCGTAACATTACTAGGCTGAAGGCGCTTGAACACTACTTAAACACAGCAAAAATATGTCAATAACACTTAATATAACGAAATGGAATGGGCACTGGGCGTTACCTGTGTAAGCGGGATGGAATCGTGGCTTACAGTGAAGTAAGGAGCCCGGTGAACCTTTCTCCCACCAGCATCTCCCAACCGTGAGTTACCAAGTCGCCACTTACAGAAAGTAAATCGACAGACTAAGTTACTCTACAAAGCGGCGTATGAAAAGGAGGCTACGAACTCATTATCTTATAGAGTTTCCCTCTCAAAACTAAGTAGTAACTGAGCTCTCAAAAACAAGAACAAAACTAATGACAAATACTTAGAACGGCAGTGCTTGGGGGGGGGGAGGGGAGTATATAACTGAGACTTTTTTTAAAAACTCGAGCGATAAATACATTTTTTGTTTACATTTCAGATAATTATCTAACTTCTTTAATACAAAACTGACAACACTTTCTATGTTTCCATCAGATTCTCTGATGTTTAGGTATCAAAACAAAAGTACTTAAATAACGAAAGATACATAAGATTTACAGCTGGTAAACAGAGTACTAAACACAATCTCTTAACACAAAATACTCAACATATAAGATACAAGATGCCTTCAACATATACTCAACACATCTAGAGTCTTTCCTCTTACTGCGGGTACAATAAATTCATTTGCTCCTAATTTAAAATTCCCACAATACCCTAAGTTAATTAAAAAAATACCCGAGTCCCTGAGCGAGTGCACAAAAGCAAAACGGAGGAACTACGACATCCTGAAGTGGATAGAGAACGGACAACTCTCAGGGTACTCAACGTTTCATATGTTTTGTGGGCGCTGTAGCATAATTTGAATAATTAAGTGTTGAATGGACTAACTGCATAAACGTGATCATTACATTACATTCATCTTACAAATCACTACAAGATATGGATCCATTTGATTGAAGTCAGGGTACCTCTTGTTCCACACTTTGTAGATACTGTTGTAGTGGAAGTCTCCCCTACAACTGCGTAGCTGCATGCCACCTGCTACGTCTTCCCTAGCAACCAAACGAGCGGCCCAGGGGGGGGCGTCACCAAATGCCACAGTATCCTAGCAACAGAGCCAAAAGACAGGCTACTTCTCGGGTTTTCCCACCATGACTCACGGCTGACTCACGGCTGCTGTGTATATAAGCTCTGTCTCTCCATTGAGATTCATTCTGGCCTCTCTTCCTGAACACGCAACACCTCCTCCTCCGCCGCTGCCTGGCGGCTCTCGCTTCTCCTCCGCCTGCCTGGCGGTCCTCGCTCCCGCCGGCGAGCATGGCGACCCACCAGCTGTCCTTCTCTGAGCGTCCTCACCAACCAGCTCTCTTATTCTGCTCTCGGTTCCTGAACACGCAACACCTCCTCCAAGCAAGCTCCTCGCTGTCCCGTTCTCATTCAACCAGGAGGCCAGCAACAGGCAACATCTTCTCTAACGAAGCTCCTGCACCTCTACCTCCTTCAACACGCTACTTACCGAACGTGCCTACTGAGCAGCTCCTCACCACACGGCACCTCCAGCACCAGACTGTCTATCATATAACTTATATTATACAAGAAAACCACCTTAGAGTTTCCATCCATCCTGAGTGCTAGACAACATTGTATCACGAAACCCTACACTGTACTGTACTTCACAAACCACTACAGAAGTTGGATGCATTTGGTTGATGTCCACGCCTTGCTGATGCATCATCACCTGTGGAAGAAATAATATGTTTATATATACAATACACTGTACCCTCATTGATTTGGAGCGTTATAATTCAGATTTCGGCTTAATTATGTTGTCTTAAAAAATGAATAAAAGGATTTAATTTCGGAATAGATCTGAAATAACCGAGCGCTTCCAAAAAGTTGCGTGCCAATGGGCTTGAAATTTCATTCTCATCGATTCAACTGTGCTCATGCGGCTTCCTAAGCAGGATTGGGTCAGGTGTCATCCCACTTGGACAATCGTATTTTATGTGCTGTTTTTGCCATACCACCTGGATGATTATTATAGGATTATAATATAGATTAAGATGAATGAGTTTTACAGGATGTCTACTGGCCAGACAAAAAAAAATTCTGGTCCTTCCAGGTGTAAATTTGAAAAATTCCAGGAACAGTACAAAATAACAGAATTAGAGGTTTTCAATAATATTTATATATTATTAAGAAAATTTAAAGATTTAAAATATATGGTACCGAGTAAATAAAACATTATTGAAAAAAATTTAATTTTCACCACAAAAATCCCACACACAATCCCAGATGAGCAATTGCACCATAACATATTCCCAGTTTCTTGTTTACAGAGTTAAGGGTTGGTGCTTACCAGAGGTTCTGTCTTGAGCACTTAGTCAATAATATTGTAGCGTATTTATAAGAACTTAATAAATATTATTGTAATGTAAAATGAGTCTTCATATGCCCTGGTTAGTTGTTAAGTGCCAAAGTAGTCAAATGTACTGTATCAATTAATTTTAAAATCGAAATTAGAAATTACAATGTAATAAGACAATAGTTTAGTAGTGCTGTTAATGTGTGTGCTGTGTAAGTGCCTCGTCACATCACCTCTTGCCTCATCACCTCACCTAGTAAGATGCTATATTTATTGTACAGGTATTTATTTTTTTACAGTATTAGTACAGTATTAATTTATTATTACTGTACAGTATGCAAATTTTAAAAATATATATTTGCACAGTAATTAAGAATAGATTATTTTATGCGGCATCCAAGGAATGGCAAGATGCAAATATTGATCAGAAAACAATTGAATAATCGAACACAAAATTCAGGAAATATGTCAAATAAAATCAAAATATTCAAAACTCATTAAATTCATTTTTTTGGTTAATTTGAGTGACCCAGAGTCCACTTCTTTGTTGAATTAATGAGGATATGGTGTATATAGAATTTACTTTTTTGCAACCATTACAATATTGTGGCTTCCAAGATATTTTAGATATTTTATAATGTTATAAATAATATATCTACATATTTTAAATCCTTTAAGGCTTGACTTGGGGCTTACTTATACTGTACAGTTTTCTAAAATCTCAATTATATATAAAAAAGTCTCAATAGTGCTTAAACTTTTACATTACATTTTACTTTTACCAATTATGTGCTTTATTAGTACGGTGGTGGTCATCAAGGTGTGGGCTGTGGGATGCTAGACAGTAATGAGAACAGTTACTGTGGTCATCTGGCTGCCCCGCTTTTGTGTCTGGTACATCTGTCTTGTACACCAACCACCTGCAAGATGATTTTGAATTTAGATCAATCTTAATTAACCTTAACCATAACGGTTCTTTGTTTATTAACGAAGTTATTCAGAATAGACAGTGCACTTTCAAAACAATAAACCTATTTTCCTAGCTAGTTAAACAGGGGTCACATGAATCGCAATTTATTCCGACTACACTTAACCACCACTAACCAGACTGTTTAAAAACCGAGTGTCCTCTTGTTGGGGCACGAACTCAGCTTCCAGCCAATCAGCACAGTTACACTCACAGGTCACTGTGATTGGTTCATACCTCAGGCTTCTCATCAGGCACTCTTGGTTTCGGCGGGAACACTATCGTATAAGCATTATGGTGGGCAATCCCTGTCTAAGCAGGATTTTCTTATATTTCCTCTAAAACATGACACAATTTACTCCATAAAATATGGCATTGTTACAATAGCCTCATTGCCTAAGTCCTTATATACATCTAAAATCACTTCCCTTTAAGAGAAAAGAAGAAATAGAATGACAATATACAGTAAAAAGGTAAAAAAAAAATATGTTTTCGGGAAAATAAAATATTGTAAATTTGAAATTTAACTTCATATCGGTGGATGTTCATAAGTCGGACGTTCGTAACCTGGAGACTCCCTGTACACAATATTTACTCCAAAACTTCTTTCATTCTAAACTTGCAGAATGGAGGGTAAACTTGCAAATTCATTCTGCCAAAGGTACAGTCACCCAAAAGAGTCCTGTCGCCAAACATCCTGAACAATGAACCCCGAGATTCAGACTCTTAAATCCTAAGCATTTATGGACAGAATAATGCATCAGTGTCTACTGCTTTGGATTAACGAGTCTGAATCTCTGGGTTCGTGGTTCAGGATGAGAGGCGACAGGACTTTTTTGAGTGACTACAACTTTAAGACGCCCAGACCTACTTCTCTCAGTCCCAGACCGAGTCCCTTCCTTTAAATCTCTTAAAAAATCTCTATCGTCTAGCACTTACTTTATACTCCTATCTTTACTGTACCACCAAAAACATTATATCATATATTGTCACATATAGAAATTACCCTTGCAATAATTATATATTTGCTCACTGTGTCTGTCCCCTTGTTTCACCTTCACACAACTCATGATGTATTACTCCCCTCACTTATCAGATTACCTGTACTTTATATCAACTGTATACACATAATAAAAATGTAAAAAAAATATAAAGTAGAACCTCGATAAATCGAACTAATTGGGGCAGACCCCAGTACGAAAAATGCAAAAGTCCGAAATGTGAGGAACTGTCACCAACCTGAGGGTCACATCGTATATTTTTCTTTTCCGATGGGTTGACTTCTCACACAATGAGTAACAGATGCATTTAATTACGGCTGTAAGCAAGGTAATATTAAAGTAGTGTAACAGTACAGCTATCCGAAATTGCCAAGCACATAAAATACTGTAACACACAACTATGATTGCTAAACAGTTCCACGTTTTGAGTGGACATTTTATTTTTACATAAAATAGACTTCTCAGAGTAATTATACACGCATGTGTGTATGTAATATATATAATATGTATTGTATAAGGATTAGAGAACTAAATATGGCCATGAAGGAAAACAAAAAGCACATACTGTAGTTATGACTGTGCTGCTAATCCCTGACCGGCGCTGATCGCCATACCAAATGTAGTGCACAAAATTGCGCACTGGGAGAGTTTTTATGACCAGTTAATACTATGGAGAGTAAACTTTATGAATTGTAAAATTTACTGAAAAATAGTTTGGTGTTAAATAACTGTTCAGGTACAGGATGTCTGCCTTTCTAATAAAACAAAGTGACTCCTGGGTTCATGATTGAGCCGTGTGGTCCCGCAGGTATACAGCGCATCGCCTAGTTTATTGATTTTCCACCATCAAATCTATGCTGCCTTCGGGTGTAAATATAATATCAGGCTAATTATTACCCACCTACAGCAGAGAGAGCATTTACCTACCTTATACTTCTGTTCGTATTTTCATGTCAAGCTTACTTTGTATTCTATAAAACCAGGACTATTTTTTTTCAGACCCTGCTAACTCTTTTGTCACCATTGTAAAAAGGAAAATGCTGATTAAAGGAGAAAAATCGCTTTGGTAACAATGAAACTTCTGGACTGTGAGCATCGTAAGCCATTGCATCTACTCCCGTCCCGTTATTCTTTAATGAAATGATTTAACGAAGAGAACATAGCAAAAGATACGATATTCATCATCTCTTCGTCACCCTGATCATCTATCCACAACTCCTTAAAAGAAGAACTTTGATTGGATGGCATACATAATCCCCAGCCAGTGCTGATGCGGTTTACAAAACTTTAGCTTTCCTGAATATCAAGCGATATAAGCGTGGACCACTGAGCACCCCTTAGCCTGGTGGGGGTGGGGCAGTGTCCTTATTTTCCTCGTGCTCTTCCTCCTTCTTTTTCTTGTCTTTTAGAGGGGCTTAGCTAATGGATATTCATAACGTATCTTGTAAGTAATATATTTTTACTAATGAAATTAGAATCAACGTTTCGTCAATAAGAAATAGAATTATCCAAGTGGAAAATTATTTTGTGCGGTTCCCTGCCCTCGATAGGTGAGTTCATCTAGCGCAGCGACCGAAGGCAAGGAACCAGACCAGAATTTATTATGATACAGAAGCTCTCTCGACTCCTGATAATATTAGGTTTGTTTTTTATCAGTAAAGAACAGTCCTTCATGAAAGCTCCATGTGATGTACACGATGATACATCGCTCTGTACAACAGTTTATGTGGGATGTTAAATGATAATATAATGGTTTATCGGATAAACAAAGGATAAACTTTATCCTTTGTATGATAGGCCCAAAATTTTCACAATTCGTACGATGAATATTATTTTCTCGTAATGAAGATGCAAGAATGCACCTACTTGACTGACTTAAATTAAAGCAAGTAAATAAATAAATAAATAATAATAACTTTGTACCTGATGAAATCAAGGCTGAAAGTCTTTAGAAAAATTTATAATTGTCTCCTGACTGGTAACAAGTGAATGTATCCAATCAATTTAAAGTCTTGGGATGATTTTGATGTATTTTTGTTTACATATTTATTTTTCCTTTTACTCATTTATCAGTTAGATGCATTCTAATATGTTTAGTAACCAGGATTACTCATAAGATCCTTTGAGAACTTGTACCCCCAAAATATACCTATAACTGTACAACAATGAAAAACTTCATAAACTTTCCCGTGACTCACACGATTTACAGAATGATTATAACTGCCATACCGACTGAACTGCCCACTATACCAGTAAGATCTGTTCTAGAGTATATCTACCCTCCATAATAGATGATTATCATCAACCCGACCCGCCAGCTTGACACGCACCGCACGTCCGTTAAGACAATGACGCAGTGCGCTACTTTTGGACACCGCAGATGATCACCATCACACTAACTCCTGGAGAAACTTTTAATTTGTTGTCGTTTTTTGCACTTTTTGGATAATGCTCCTCTTTAATTATGTCTAACTGCCGTGGTTGGCTGCTCTAATAGGTGGGAACTTGACAATGTTTAAAGTTGCCTCAAATGAAGAGTCGTCAGGGAACTAAGGATGGACCTCGCTTACTGGTGTCATCAGGAGAACAGCAAGTACTACTACCATTATCTCAGGCAGGTTCCGTCAACCCCCCACCCCCCCTAACACAACACCACCAAGTGTGCTAGACATACAGACAAGGTGAGCTACTCAAATGAGGGAGGGAAACAACCCATATTAGGCTCCGGGGGTGGTATTGCTAAGCCTACTGGTTGGGATGGACAAGTAAGTTCGTAATATTTAGTGAAGTTTAAAACAAAATTGGTTTTTTTTTTTTTTGCTGTACGTCAATCAGAGCCATAGTTAATTTGAATTAGTTCTAGGTTAATATCAGGTTAGGTTTCTGTGTGAAGCTGTTGTTTCAATTGTTAATATACTCTCTTGTACCAAAGAGACTAAATTAATTTTCTTGCTGAGTAAAATCATCATCGGTAGCCATTATCCCTCGCCTCCTCCAACACCCCTCATTATCTCCAACTTCTCCTTCCCCAGAACGAAAGAAAGTAATTACAGTAAAAAACAAAAAATACAAAGAAAGGGTGAGATAAAAATAGCTAAACCAAAATAATAATAATATACGTCATTTCCACTGCATTAAACTTCAATTTTTACATGCCATGTTTTTTCTTCTAATTTCAGCTACACGACATTCTTATTTATAAGGAGTTGGTCTACAAAGATATACCTGTACTAATTATAGGCCTCTGGTGAGTGTAGAATAAACTAATGTTAACTGAAGACCTGGAAGACGTAAAGATCAGACCCAGCTTATTTTTTCGTAAAATTAACCACCATAAAGCTAACCTAATTTAACCTAACCTAACACCAAGGTAGGGCTAGGGTTTTTAATCATCAGGTGAAATAAACTGTGGTTCTTTACGTGATACTGTAGTGGAAATTTCCCCTACAACTACAACTGCCGTTTGTCGCTGACTAGCCGATCCCTTTTCGAGTTTCCCAGCCAACCCCTCGTGGTCTAAGGTCGGCTTCTAGCGACGTCTGACAAAGCGGAGGTCAGCTATCAAGCCACGCCTACCTCCGCTATATAAGACCTTACCTCGCCGTGACCTGCCTTCTTCTACCTACAGCCACGCAGCACACAACACCTCCGAGCAAGCTCCTCACCAACCAGCTCTCTACTCCATGCTTGTAACCACGCTGCAACTTCCCAGCACCAAGCTGCACTGTACATCCAATACAATATGTATACAGAGAGCGCACTGTGAGTTTCCTTTCTCTAACCCATCCTGGGTGTGAACCAATATCTCATAACCCCACAAATGGTGACCCCCGGAGAATCGCACTCACACAGGATGGAGGAGAAACTGATTACTCTCCCAGTCTTCAATCACAACATTGAAGACTGGCTTATCCACACGGAGGCAGCTCTCATCTGTTCTACAGCTACAGACAAACAAAAGTACGTCCCTACCCACAGAAGTCGCCACGCAAGTATCAGAGATCATCACCAACCCTCCAGCTGACAACAAATCCGCTGCCCAACGGGATGCTCTGAAGACGCGATACCAGTGGCCTCACACCACTCTCCTACAAGAATTATCCTGTCTCTCTCTCGGCAACAACACGCCTGCATGTCTCTGGGACGAGATGCGTAGACGGAACTCCCGCCACACAGACAGGCATCCTGACACTATCCTGTGCCAGCTTCACACTCAGAAGCTCCCTGCAGAAGTTCGTCTTGTCCAATTAGTATTGGACTATTCTACTACCTCGTCGACCTACGCAGCCACGGCAGACAGGGTATTCCATGAATACACTGCTGTGCGCCATGCATCCGCACACAACTCCGCGGCTACACTTTCACTTTCCTCTGGTCTCGTCAACGAGATCAGCGCGCCCAGCAGCACGCAACACCTCCTCCGAGCAAGCTCCTCACCAACCAGCTCTCTCTACTCCACGCTCCCGAACCAGCAAGCTCCTAAACCCACGCAGCAGCTTCCCAGCACCAAGCTGCACTGTACATCCAATACAATATATATACAGAGAGCGCATTGTGAGTTTCCTTTCTCCAGCCCATCCTGAGTGTGAACCAACATCTCGAAACCACACAATACGAAGGCCTCTACAAGGAATTAGGATCCCATCTTCATCCTTACTGTGAGGGCGCGGGTTCCCCCTATATCTACACCACCCTCATCTTACTTACTTCTCTTAGTCTTACTCTTACTCAGTTCCGTCACCTATTCTTTTGGTAGCATGGACATTCTTTTGGTAGCATGGTCGAGGGTCTAGGCACATGGGTATGGTAATTCTGGTATCAAGTCACTTGGATGGAAATAAAGGTAAAATACTGTGGGAGAAAGGAATACACCTAAAGTACTCTAAAAACAAGTTTATTAATATGCAATCAATGTGGAAAGATATTGTATTTATCATATAACTATCAGGCTCACCTCCTGGGCTTATTGCAGACTCAGTACTTACTCAACATACTCGTAAATAATTAAACTAGCATATACAGGGGTCCACTACCCAACATGGGATAATTATTTCCATCTAATTATCCCTAACATACATGTCACAACCCTCTCTGTGGACATACACTTCCAAGGAGCAACCCAGGGTAGAGCACTAGGGCTCACGACTGTTGTTATTGTGGGGTAGCCAGACACATGGCGGGTCTGGCCCAACGAAGCCGTGGGGCACATTAATCAGGCCGCATCGGTGCCATCGTTTCGTATATGATCCCTGTTGGTCATCTACTACATCCGAGGCCGTTGTTGAATGGTTGCAAGAATTACAATGGGATCTGGAGAAACATTGAAGCAGCGTCAGGGAGCTGGGAAACATGACAACACAAACAAACTCTCTTGTCTAGACGACAGACGTATTTACGTTATATTACTTCTACACTGGGTGAATGACAATTCAACTGTTAAATCATGAACACTGGTGAACACTGATATTCACTACAATTGACTGAATTAACTGAATGGCTACACAAAAACATACCTGGAGAAGCATTGGAGCAGCGTCAAGGAGCACTCTCCCTGGCTCATCTTGGGGTATATATACCCCTGAGTTGCCAGTGATCGCTACTCCCGCAATGACAATAATTACAAACTAACTGTTACTCATTCAAAGATGACCCTCAGTTGACAAAGGTCTGGCGAATTACTTGAGTTGATTTACACAGACTAATTCAAGATTGAGCTTCCCAGGAGCAAGTGGAATAACAACGCATTGATAACTGTCTTCACAAAGGCGGGACTCTGGGAGGGATCACAAGTGTAGCGTCTATGGGGAAAAAACACGTCTTCTCAGGGGTCGCTAACTCACTCATGTTTTGCGGGCGTGGAGCTTAATAAGAATCATTAGTTAAATAGATCAGCAGTCAACGTGACCATGACATTACTCCCATATGCATATCAGTATACAGAGTGGTGATGTAATGACCATGGTCATACACATCAGTTAACGTAAAATCAGACTATTCATATTGCGCTCAATAGCCCACAAAACATGTAGCTCTGCCTTCCTTTGAGTCCCCCATCTGAGGAGTCCGTTGTCTCATCGCTTCAAGACGCTTGAGTCCTCTGTTTTCCCATTTTCTCTGACTTCCTGAAACCAACCTCTCTATAAAGTGAATTTGAATATGAGAGAGAACACCATTGTTTTGAGTCAACTTAAATATGTTTTATTACAGTCAAAGCATTCAAGATCCTTTGAGAGTGATGTTGAAAGCTTCAACTGAGTTTGTTGTTAGTAACACTTATCAAGTAAGTGAGAGTCGAATCTGCGGGTACGAATGGCATCTCATGATATTGTCCCTTGGGGATAGCCATGAGTTCCAAGTGCTACTTTAGTTAGATTATTTTGATGCCCAAACATCAGAGAATCTGATATTTGCAGTTTGATTATTGTCAGTTGTCTATTTAAGAAAGTCATTAATCTCCCAAGAAGAACATGTCAAACGCCTTATCTCCAAGATTTCAACGTATATCCATAGAGGCTTCTTGTTCGCAGCCGCGCTGAGTTTGTAAAATTAATGTTATCAACGTGTGTAATTCCACTTTTTCCTGGCAAGCTCAATCTCTGATTAGATTATATGAATAGATGTAGGAAATTCGCAGGACAGGTGGCAATTGGGTGTCATAATTAAATGTACAGTGATTGAGTTGAATGTAATTTCTGTCATTGCGTGACTGGCCTTTCTGGCATGTGTTCTGCACAGGCCTGAGTTGCCAGTTAGCCATATATAAGCTCGTGCACGGGAGAGCGCCACATTCTCTGACGCTTCTCCACCATTATCTCAGGTATGTGTACGATTATCCGCCCGCCATATTGAGTCAGTTTAACTCAGTGAATTTTGTGAATATCAGTGTTCATGTTGTAACATTGGAATTGTCATTTACCCAGTGAAAGAATTAATATAACATAAATGTTGTCTGTCGTTGCTAGACAAAAGATTGTTTGTGATTGAGTTATTATTGACTTCTCTGACGCTTCTCCACCATTATCTCGGGCACAGTGTGTGTGTGTTAGCTGTATTCCCAGCAGCTACCGGGGATCGGTAGCTGCATAGCAGCTGGCTGTATTGGATGATGTCGTTAATTCGGCAGGATTAAACTGTGCGAGTTCGCATCCTAGGCCCGAACTCCCCCACCGTGTGTCGGACTAATATAACCGACCTTAACAGCGTTCTTCGTTTGTTGTGACACCCTGGGGCACTCCTTACAGTTATATGGGCCAAAGTATTATTGTATCTATGATTGGGATTAACTAGCAGAAATTTAGTTATCCCAGGTTGAGTAGTGAACCCATAACAATTGATAGTATCAGTAAATATGTACGGGAGTTGAGTACATCAACTGACGGAAAAGTGCCATGTTATTCATGCCGAAAGAACATGATGTTATAAGTTAATTTGGGATATTGTCAAGTGTGTCATATAACCATCTGTATTGGCAATGAAATAATATAATGTTTGTTTAATGTTGTAA
The DNA here is from genome assembly GCF_018991925.1 of Homarus americanus. Taxonomy (NCBI): domain Eukaryota; kingdom Metazoa; phylum Arthropoda; class Malacostraca; order Decapoda; family Nephropidae; genus Homarus; species Homarus americanus. The sequence continues at coordinate 101,427 of NW_024741379.1, forward strand.
CCCAGAATTGAAGACTTAATTTGTTACTTGTAAAGTAAGCAAGCAGTGTGTGATGATTAATGGCACGAAATCGTCATCCATACCTGTCACAAATGGGGTACCACAGGGCAGTGTATTGGGCCCGCTGTTGTTTGTTTGTTTCATAAATGGCATGCCTGACGTTGTACACTCTTCCATACAAATGTTTGCCGATGACGCCAAGTTATTTCAGGAAATTAAGAACTAAGCAGACTGTGAAGAGCTGCAGAAGGAACTCTGTGGGCTCCAGGAATGGTCGAAGAAATGGCTGCTGAGATTCAATGTCACGAAGTGTAAGAGGATGCACCTGGGGCGTACCAATGGTAAAGAGGCGTATCATATGTCCCAACGGGATGAAAAAACTGCACTAGTTGAGACTGAATGTGAGAAGGAACTAGGTGTGTAAGTTGACAATGGGCTGAAGTTCTCAGGCCATTGCGAGAAGAAGGTAAATCAGGCAAATAAATTATTGGGTCTTATAAGAAGGTCGTTTAGATATCTAGACGGTCCGTCCCGCGTAACGATCTTCAGGAGTGAAGTGCTTCCCCATCTGGAGTACTGTCACCCCGTCTGGTCCCCGAGATATGCTAGGGACTGTCAGGTGGTTGAAAATGTTCAAAGGAGGGCCACCAGACTGGTGCCTGCACTTCGGCACCTCAGGTCCCCTGAGAGACTGGAGCGCCTGAACTTGCCTAGCTGATACTACAGACGGGCAAGGGGTGACACAGTTGAGGTGTATAAGCATCTCAGGGGGCACTACTCAGTCGAGTGTCCTTACTTGGAGCCGGCGGACGCTCGCCCCACAAGGGGTCACATCTCAAGATTGAAGAAGCCGCAAGTCCAGAAAACTGTGAGGGCAAACTTTTTTGGAGTGAGGGTTGTAAACTCTTGGAACAATCTACCAGTGTTGTGACGGCACAGAGTGTGAGCTCTTTCGAGACAAGACTTGACCAACACTGGAGCGGGTTCAGGTACATTCAGGAGCCGGTGCATGCCCAGTACTTGCCAACATTGCGTGACAGAGACGTGACCGATCGCCCGGGCAGCTAGCGAGCCGATCTTTTGGAGAAGAGGATAAATGAAAAGGAAAAGTAATCAGAGACGTGACCGATCGCCCAAGTGGCTAACGAGCCAATCAGTGGCGAAGAGGATAAAAAAAAGACCTGAGGGTCCAGTCCTATCTGAACATGTAAAGTAACCAGCTTATTTGTCAAAGAAATAATACAACAGTAGTTTAATGATGTAATAAGAATTGAAGATTGAATTTGTTACTTGTAAAGTAAGACTTAAGTGGTCCAGTCTGGTCCGAGTGAACTTAATTAACATCTTATTCACTCCTTATGTTAATAAATATTAAATTAGTAAACTATGAGTATCACCACTCTATTCCTTTGGTTCTCAGAAAATAACTTTGTAACTCACGTGCTTAGAAACTCGCTAACACGCTACCTAACAGTTCACTAAAACATGTTATATTCTAATAAAAGTCTGGGTGGTGGCAGGCTACCGTTGAAAGTATGATAAGTATTGTAATAAGAAAGACATGGTTCCCCAGACTAATCCATGGATTAGAATACACCTATAAATAAATACAGAGTATACTACAGAAAGGTAACGACATTGAAATTCAGAAAATATAATATAATATATGAAAAAAAATGAGGAAAAGACAACAATATTGACTTGGAAAATATAAGCAGAGAAATATAAGCGATATATTTTAAACTGTGGAAATATAGACACAGCATAGGAAATTATTAAATATATACACCAGAAAACATTAATATAAAAGATAGACATGAGCAAGAAAATAAATAAATAAAATATAAGAAATAAATAAGAATATAAGAGAGAAGAATATAAAGAATATAAATATGTTGAAAAATAAAAGAGAGGAAATATATGAAATAGAATAATCAGAAGAATAATATAAAGTAAGGAAACCCCGCTCTTACAGTGTATAAACACTATTCCGAGACATATAACCTCTTGGTCACTTTGTAAAGTAGATAGATAGATAGATAGATAGATAGATAGATAGATAGATAGACAGACAGACAGACAGACAGACAGACAGACAGACAGACAGACAGACAGACAGACAGACAGATAGATATTCATTATTATCGTCACACAAGTTCACATTGATTCAACATGCAGTGTAGGCATACAAATGACGTACACAGGCAGTCCAGGTATACAAATGACGTACACAGACAGTCCAGGTATACAAATGACGTACACAGACAGTCCAGGTATACAAATGACGTACACAGAGTCCAGGTATACAAATGACGTACACAGAGTCCAGGTATACAAATGACGTACACAGACAGTCCAGGTATACAAATGACGTACACAGACAGTCCAAGTATACAAATGACGTACACTGACAGTCCAGGTATACAAATGACGTACACAGACAGTCCAGGTATACAAATGACGTACACAGACAGTCCAGGTATACAAATGACGTACACAGACAGTCCAGGTATACAAATGACGTGGTCAGGTCGGTATACAAATGACGTACACAGACAGTCAGGTCAAATGACGTACACGAGTATATACAAATGACGTACACTGACAGACAGTCAGGGTATACAAATGACGTACACAGACAGTCCAGGTATACAAATGACGTACACAGAGTCCAGGTATACAAATGACGTACACAGACAGTCCAGGTATACAAATGACGTACACAGACAGTCCAGGTATACAAATGACGTACACTGACAGTCCAGGTATACAAATGACGTACAGAGACAGTCCAGGTATACAAATGACGTACACAGACAGTCCAGGTATACAAATGACGTACACTGACAGTCCAGGTATACAAATGACGTACACTGACAGTCCAGGTATACAAATGACGTACACTGACAGTCCAGGTATACAAATGACGTACACAGACACCAGGTATACAAATGAGCGTACACTGACAGTCCAGGTATACAAATGACGTACAGACAGTCGGTATACAAATGACGTACACAGACAGTCCAGGTATACAAATGACGTACACTGACAGTCCAGGTATACAAATGACGTACACTGACGGTCCATGTATCCAAATGACGTACACAGACAGTCCAGGTATACAAATGACGTACACTGACAGTCCAGGTATAAATGACGTACAACTGACAGTCCAGGTATACAAATGACGTACACTGACAGTCCAGGTATACAAATGACGCACACAGACAGTCCAGGTATACAAATGACGTACAGACAGTCAGGTATACAAATGATGCATAAAAGCAGGTATAAAATGACGTACACAGACAGTCCAGGTATACAATGAGCATGAGTCAGTATACAAATGACGTACAAGACAGTCCAGGTATAAATGACGTACGACAGACAGAAGTTACAAATGACGTACACGACAGTCAGGTACAAAATGACGACAGACATCTAGGATACAAATGACGTACACTGACAGTCCAGGTATACAAATGACGTACACAGACAGTCCAGGTATACAATGACGTACACTGACAGTCCAGGTATACAAATGACGTACACTGACAGTCCAGGTATACAAATGACGTACACAGACAGTCCAGGTATACAAATGACGTACACTGACAGTCCAGGTATACAAATGACGCACACTGACAGTCCAGGTATACAAATGACGTACACTGACAGTCCAGGTATACAAATGACGTACATGACAGTCCAGGTATACAAATGACGTACACTGACAGTCCAGGTATAAAATGACGCACACAGACAGTCCAGGTATACAAAATGACGTACACAGACAGTCCAGGTATACAAATGACGTACACTGACAGTCCAGGTATAAAATGACGTACACAGACAGTCCAGGTTACAAGACGTACCACTGTCAGGTATACAAATGACGTACACTGACAGTCCAGGTATACAAATGACGTACACAGACATCCAGGTATACAAATGACGTACACTGACAGTCCAGGTATCAAATGACGTACACAGACATTCCAGGTATACAAATGACGTACATGACAGTCCATATATAAAATGGATGTATACAGACAGCCAGGACAATGACGTACACAGACAGTCCAGGTATACAAATGACGTACACAGACAGTCCAGGTATACAATGACGTACACAGACAGTCCAGGTATACAAATGATGTACACAGACAGTCCAGGTATACAAATGACGTGCACTGACAGTCCAGGTATACAAATGACGTACACAGACAGTCCAGGTATACAAATGATGTACACAGACAGTCCAGGTATACAAATGACGCATACAGACAGTCCAGGTATAAAATGACGTACTGACAGTCCAGGTATACAAATGACGTACACAGACAGTCCAGGTATACAAATGACGTACACTGACAGTCCAGGTATAACAAATGACGTGTACACAGACAGTCCAGGTATACAACACACACAGACAGTCCAGGTATAAATGACGTACACTGACAGTCCAGGTAATAAAATGACTACACAGACAGCCAGGTAACGACGTACACTGACAGTCCAGGTATACAATGACGTACACTGGCAGTCCAGGTATACAAATGACGTACACAGACAGTCCAGGTATACAAATGACGTACACTGACAGTCCAGGTATACAAATGACGTACACAGACAGTCCAGGCAAATGACGTACACAGACAGTCCAGGTATACAAACATGCCAGACAGTCCAGGTATACAAATGACGCAAGGACAGTCCAAGTAAAATGATGCAACAGTCAGGTACATGTACAGACAGTCCAGGTATAAACAGATGATACAGACAGTCCAGGTATACAAATGATGCATGATAAAGTATAAAAATGACGTACACAGACAGTCTATATACAAATGACGTACACAGCAGTCCAGGTATACAAATGACGTACACAGACAGTCGGTATACAATGACGTACACACAGTCCAGGTATACAAATGACGTACACTGAAGTCCAGAACAAATGACGTACACAGACAGTCCAGAATACAAATGACGTACACAGACAGTCCAGGTATACAAATGATACACAGACAGTCCAGGTATACAAATGACGTACACAGACAGTCCAGGTATAAAATGACGTACACTGACAGTCCAGGTATACAAATGACGCACAGGCAGTCCAGGTATACAAATGATGCATAGACAGTCCATAACAAATGACGTACACAGACAGTCCAGGTATAAAAATGACGTACAGACAGTTCAGGTATACAAATGACGTCACAGACAGTCCATGGGTACAAAATGACGTACACAGACAGTCCAGGTATACAAATGACGGACATGACAGTCCAGGTATACAAATGACGACACAGACAGTCCAGGTATACAAATGACGTACACAGAGTCCGGTATACAATGACGTAAGACATGTATACAAATGACGTAACTGACAGTCCAGGTATATAAATGACATACACTGACAGTCCAGGTATACAAATGACGTACAGACAGTCCAGGTATACAAATGACGTACACAGACAGTCCAGGTATACAAATGACGCACAGACAGTCCAGGTATACAAATGACGACACAGACAGTCCAGTATACAAATATACACAGACAGTGTATAAAAATGGTACACAGACAGTCCAGATACAAATGACGTACACAGACAGTCCAGGTATACAATGACGCACACAGACAGTCCAGGTATACAAATGACGTACACTGACAGTCCAGGTATACAAATGACGTACACAGACAGTCAGGTACAAATGACGAAAGACAGTCCAGGTATACAAGACACACAGACAGTCCAGGTATACAAATGACGTACAGACAGTCCAGGTATACAAATGACGTACACAGACAGTCCAGAAATGACACACAGACAGTCCAGGTATACAAATGACGTACACTGACAGTCCAGGTATACAATGACATACACAGACAGTCCAGGTATACAAATGACGTACACAGACAGTCCAGGTATAAATGACGTACACAGACAGTCCAGGTATACAAATGACGTACACTGACAGTCCAGGTATACAAATGACGTACACTGACAGTCCAGGTATACAAATGACGTACACAGACAGTCCAGGTATACAAATGACGTACACTGACAGTCCAGGTATACAAATGACGTACACAGACAGTCCAGGGCAAAATGACGTACCACAGTCCAGGTATACAAATGATGCACAGACAGTCCAGGTATACAAATGACGTACACAGACAGTCCAGGTATACAATGACGTACACAGACAGTCCAGGTATACAAATGACGTACACTGACAGTCCAGGTATACAAATGACGTACACAGACAGTCTATATAAAATGACGTACACAGACAGTCCAGGTATAAATGACAGACATCAGATATACAAATGACGTACACTACAGTCCAGGTATACAAATGACGTACACAGACAGTCCAGGTATACAAATGACGTACACTGACAGTCCAGGTATACAAATGACGACGACAGTCCAGGTATACAATGACGTACACAGACAGTCCAGGTACACAAATGACGTACACTGACAGTCCAGGTATACAAATGACGTACACAGACAGTCCAGGTATACAAATGACGTACACTGACAGTCCAGGTATACAAATGACGTACACAGACAGTCCAGGTATACAAATGACGTACACTGACAGTCCAGGTATACAAATGACGTACACTGACAGTCCGGTAATAAATGACGTACACAGACAGTCCAGGTATACAAATGACGTACACAGACAGTCCAGGTATACAAATGACGTACACAGACAGTCCAGGTATACAAATGACGTACACTGACAGTCCAGGTATACAAATGACGTACACAGCAGTCCAGGTATACAAATGACGACACAGACAGTCCAGGTATACAATGACGTACACAGACAGTCCAGGTATACAAATGACGTACACAGACAGTCCAGGTATACAAATGACGTACACAGACAGTCCAGATACAAATGACGCACAGACAGTCCAGGTATACAAATGACGTACACAGAGTCCAGGTATACAAATGACGCACACAGACAGTCCAGGTATACAAATGACGTACAGAACAGTCCAGGTATAAAATGACGTAATAACAGTCCAGGTATACAAATGACGTACACAGACAGTCCAGGTATACAACAATGGAAATAGTGCATCGATTCGACCAAAGACAGCCCTCCTCAAAAAAAAAAAGAAAACTCCATCATATATTTATTTCAATAGGCCCCTCCTCCTCCAGTGTAATACTCAACCTTACGACTCCTATCTTACCTAACACCCATTTATACAAGGACCCTTCAAAGGTGACAAAGAAACACCTTTACCCTGTCTCTCTTTTCTTTTCTTCTCTTTTCCCGCCCATTATAACACAACAAACAGTCCACGAACAAAATTGGCTAACGACTATTAGAAATCCCATTAGCTGATTACCCATGCACCACCACTTTCACTGAACCCCATTCTCACACGTCATAGTGAATTGCGGCGCTATTATTGTTAATTCGGGGTTCTCTCTCTCTCTCTTAGTGCTTCCATTACTCGACACTGCGACATTGTACAGTATATGAAACTTCCATCTGTACACAGGATTCTTGGAAGATGAGTCTTGTGAGAGTCTTCGACGTGAGTGTGAGAGACATGATTGAGTCAATTTGCTTCTCGTGGGGAAGGGTGAGGGGGAGAGAGAGAAGGGAGGAGGAGAATGGGAGGATACAGAGGGAAGAGTAGAAAGAAAGGTTTAAGTAGGAAAGAATGAAGGAAGGAATGAGGGAAAAAAGGACAAATGAACAAAAATACAATAAAAAAACAACAATGAATTGATGGAAAAAGGTGGAATGAACGAGGAAAAACAGAGAAGGAAAGATGAATGGAAAGGGAAGAGAGAGAAAGAGTGAGGAAATATTAGAGAAGAATAAAGATGTCTTGGACTTGATAAAAAGGGGAAAATTATGAAGGGGAAAAGGGGAGAAGGAAAGAAGGGCATTAAGGAGAAATATGGGTGAGTGAGAGAGAGAGAGTTTAGAGAGAAAGAAAAGCATAGAGAGTAAATCAAGAGAGGAAGTGGAGATGGAGAAGATTTGAGGAAAGGGGTGGAGGTTGAGGAAAGGAGGGGAGGTTGGAGGGGAGGTTGGAGGAGGTTGGAGGGGAGGTTGGAGGAAAGAGGGAGGTTGGAGGTGGTTGGAGGAGAAGTGGAGGAAAGGAGGGGAGGTTGGAGGGGAGGTTGGAGGGAGGTGGAGGGCAGGTTGAGGGAGGTTGGAGGAAAGGAGGAAAGGAGGGGAGGTTGGAGGGGAGGTTGGAGGAAGGAGGGGAGGTTGAGGAGGTTGGAGGAGGTTGGAGGGAGGTTGGAGGGGAGGTTGGAGGGAGGTTGAGGGAGGTTGGAGGGAGGTTGAGGGTAGGCTGGAGGGGAGGTTGGAGGAGAGGAGGAGGTTGGAGGGGAGGCTGGAGGAAAGGAGGAGGTTGGAGGGGAGGTTGGAGGAAAGGAGGGAGGCTGGAGGTAGGTTGGAGGGGAGGTTGAGGAAAGGAGGAGGTTGGAGGAAAGAGGGAGGTTGGAGGAAAGGAGGGGAGGTTGGAGGAAAGGAGGAGGTTGGAGGGGAGGTTGAGGAAAGGAGGGAGGTTGGAGGAAAGGAGGGGAGGTTGGAGGGGAGGTTGGAGGGGAGGTTGGAGGGGAGGTTGAGAAAGGAGGGGAGGTTGAGGAAAGGAGGGGAGGTTGAGGAAAGGAGGGGAGGAAGTGAGGAAAGGAGGGAAAGGAGGGGAGGTTGAGGAAGGAGGAAAGTAGGGAGGTTGGGGAAGGAGGAAGCTGAGGGAAGGTTGAGGGAGGCTGGAGGAAAGGGAGGGGAGGCTGGAGGAGGTTGGAGGAAATGAGGGAGGTTGGAGGAAATGGGGGGAGGTTGGAGGAAAGGGAGGGAGGTTGGAGGAAAGTGGAGGAGGAGGGGAGGTTGGAGGAAAGGAGGGGAGGTTGGAGGGGAGGTTGGAGGAAATGAGGGGAGGTTGGAGGAAAGGAGGGAAGGTTGAGGAAAGGAGGGGAGGTTGAGGGGAGGTTGGAGGAAATGAGGGGAGGTTGGAGGAAAGGAGGGGAGGTTGGAGGAATGAGGGAGGTTGGAGGAAGGGAGGGGAGGCGGAGGGGAGGTTGGAGGAAATGAGGGAGGTTGGAGGAAAGGAGGAGGTTGAGGAAATGGAGGGGAGGTTGGAGGTAGGGAGGCGGAGGAAATGAGGGAGGTTGGAGGAGGGGAGGTTGGAGGAAAGGGGAGGCTGAGGGAGTTGGAGGGGATGAGGAGGTTGGAGGGAGAGGAGGGGAGGTGAGGGGAGGTTGAGGAAGAGGGGAGGTTGGAGGAAAGGAGGGGAGGTTGGAGGGAGGTTGGAGGAAAAGAGGGAGGCTGGAGGAAAGAGGGAGGTTGGAGGAAAGAGGGGAGGTTGGAGGAGGCTGGAGGAAAGGAGGGGAGGTTGGAGGGGGAGGTTGGAGGAAAGGAGGAGGTTGGAGGAAAAGGGAGGTTGGGAGGTTGGAGGAAAGGAGGGGAGGTTGGAGGGGAGGTTGGAGGAAAGGGAGGGAGGTTGGAGGGGAGGTGGAGGTAAGGAGGGGAGGTTGAGGAGGGGGGAGGTTGGAGAAAGGGGGGGAGGTTGGAGGAAAGGAGGGGAGGTTGGAGGAAGGGGTGGAGGTTGGAGGAAAGGGGAGTTGGAGGAAGGGGAGGTTGGAGGAAAGGAGGGAGGTTGGAGGGAGGTTGGAGGAAAGTAGGGGGTTGGAGGGAGGTTGGAGGAAAGGAGGGAGGTTGGAGGATAGGGTGGAGGTTGGAGGAAAAGGGGGGAGGTTGGAGGAAAGGGGGAGGCTGGAGGAAAGGGGAGGGAGGTTGGAGGGGAGGTTGGAGGAAAGGGAGGAGGTTGAGGGGAGGTTGGAGGGAAAAGGGGTGGAGGTTGGAGGGGAGGGAGGAATGAGGGGAGGTTGGAGGAAAGGGGGGAGGTTGGAGGAAAGGAGGGAGGTTGGAGGAAAGGAGGGAGGTTGGAGGATAGGTGGGAGGTTGGAGGAAAGGGGGGGAGGTTGGAGGAGGGGGTGGAGGTTGGAGGAAAGGAGGGGAGGTTGAGGAGGTTGAGGAAAGGAGGGGAGGTTGAGGGGAGGCTGGAGGAAAAGGAGGGGAGGTTGGAGGGAGGGGTGGAGGAAATGAGGGAGGCTGGAGGAAAGGAGGGGAGGTTGGAGGAAATGAGGGGAGGTTGGAGGAAAGGAGGGGAGGTTGAGAAAGGAGGGAGGTTGGAGGAAAGGAGGGAGGTTGAGGAAGGGGGGAGGTTGGAGGAAAGGAGGGGAGGTTGAGGAGGTTGGAGGAAAGGAGGGGAGGTTGGAGGGGAGGTGGAGGTAATGAGGAGGCTGGAAAAGGGGAGGTTGGAGGGAAAGTGAGGGGAGGTTGGAGGGAGGTTGGAGGGAAAGGAGGAGGTTGGAGGGGAGGCTGGAGGGAAAGGAGGGAGGCTGGAGGGAGGTTGAGGAAAGGAGGGGAGGTTGAGAGGTTGAGGAAAGGAGGGAGGTTGGAGAGGAGGTTGGAGGAAATGAGGAGAGTTGGAGGTTGAGGGGAAAGGAGGAAAGGAGGGGAGGTTGGAGGGGAGGTTGGAGGAAAGGAGGGAGGTTGGAGGAGGTTGGAGGAAAGGAGGGGAGATGGAGTGGAGGTGGAGGTAATGAGGAGGTTGGAGGAAAGGAGGAGCTGGAGGATAGGGGGTGGAGGTTGGAGGAAAGGTGGAGGCTGGAGGAAAGGGGAGGTTGGAGGAAAGAAGGGAAGGTTGGAGGAAAGGAGGGGAGGTTGAGGAAGGAGGGAGGTTGAGGAGGTTGGAGGAAAGGAGGAAAGGTTGGAGGAAAGGAGGGGAGGTTGGAGGAAAGGAGGGCGGTTGAAAGAAAGGGGGAGAGAGAAACGAAGAAGAGATATTCCAGGGTAGACAGAGAAAGGAGAGAGAGAGAGAGAGAGAGACGAGAAAGTTCAAGAGGAGTGTATTTAAACTAGACGGGAAGATCAAGGAAGGATTAAGACATAAATAAAGACACAATAAAACAGTGAGAGGGTAAGACACAGGTGGGGAGTTCTCCAGTGTTGTCAGTCCAGGAACTCGATAAAGCCAAACTTTTTACCCTAAATGGTCTCCCTTGTGGTGCAGGAAGGACGTGTTAGTTTGGGGAGAGGCGGGGATCACCTGAAGATCGGACAACCCAGCTTATTTCACCTTAAGATTAAACGTTACCTGAGGGGGAAGGTCAGCATTGGGGTGTTTAATCATCAGGTAAAATAAGCTGGGGTGTCTAATCTTCAGGTGACATATTTATTTCATAATCTCATTTTGTTTTTAAGAACAAAAAGCTTAGCAACTTTAGCAGCTGTTAATTGTAACAGAATATTTTAGCTGTTCAGTATGTCCGTCTCTGCTGATCAACTGACTGACTCAACTGCAAGACTCTCTATTTTCCTCCTGTCACTTGAGCCTCCTCTACCCCCCCCCCTCCCCCTGCTAACTCCCCTCACTGGCTCCTCACCCCCCTCCGTCCCAGCTCATGTGAATCAAACACTCTTCACTAATACTGTCGTACCTGTTGGCCAGTTGTTACTCCCCCATTGTTTTAATTAATTAAGGTAAGCATACATCAAACGTCTCAAGCTCGACAGGTCAAGCCTCTGGATCTTTGTGGTCGTGTAACAATAGAACAAACCTGTGTAAATCAGAGCCTAGAGTCCATATTCTTTTAAATTTAAATGGACGTTATTTCCTCGAAAATGTAGAATATTATAATTGTAGTTTCCATTACAAAATAAAGAAACAAATGCCTCGATAACTTTAAAAGTAAAAATAATATATTTAGGCCTGACGACCATTTAAGGGTACCGCACAAAAAGAATGAAGGAGAAGGGGCTCTATGCATATGGCACTTCCATCTTCTCTCACCAAATAGAATATGAAAAGTATACGCCCATCCAACAATATATGAAGTGCTACAAATACAATGACCACATGATCAAGAACTGCCCCTTGCAAGGGGTCATATTGCAAGGGCGCGCATTTTTCATATCCTACACCACCCTTATCTTACTTACTTCTCTTGTTCTAGTTCTTACTCTTACTCAGTTCCTTCACATGTTCCTTTTACTTACTTCATTGGTTATTGCATAACCTTAGTTCTATTTGGTAGCATGAACGAGGGTCTAGGCACATGGGTATGGTAATTCTGGTTTCAAGTCACTTGGACGGATATAAAGGTAAAATACTGTGGGAGAAATGAATACTCCTAAAATACTCTAAGAACAAGTTTATTAATATGAAATCAAAGGGGAAAAGAGATATTATTTATATATAACTACCAGGCTCAACTCCTGGGCTTATTGCAAACTCAGTATTTTCTTCTTTACTTATTTTTACTCAACAGCAATTACTCAGATATTACACTCTTACTGCACCCAACCTTACTGGTGTTACATTACATTACCTAGCAGGACCGGTTCCTTGGCTCTACTCACAATGTATAGTACATGGCACTCCTTATAGATTACTTTACTGCCACTCCAAGTGGGTACTTCTACTTCACCCACATCTTCTAGTGGTACATCTCATTACAGCTACAAGACTTTACTCCTAATCCCAAGTGGACAAATTTACTTCTCACACATTACACGGTATTTTACACAACTTATTGACTGTTGGTAGTGCATATGAGGTGCACTCACAACATACACATTAATACTGTAACCAGCAAGTACATGGGTCCACTACCCAACATGGGACAATTATTTCCAACTAATTATCCCCAACATACATATTACAACACACTCTGTGGACATATAACTTCCAGGGAGCGTCCCAGGGTAGAACACTGGGGCTCACGACCGTTACTGTGATCGGTGGTAGCCAGACACATGGCGAGTCTGGGTTCTGGCTCCACAAGGCAGTGGAGCAGATTAATAATGCCGCATCAGTGCCATCGTTTCATATATTGATCCCTGCTGGGTATCTACTGAATCCGGGGCAGTTGTTGAGTGATCCAAGAGTCACAATTGGATCTGGGGACAGATGGGAGAGCATCCGTCAGGGGACGGAAGCATGAACAACACAAACAAATCTGTTGTCTGGAAACGACAAACATTTACTTTATATTACTTCTTACACTGGGTGAATGACAATTCAACTGTTGAAGCATGAACACTGATGAACACTGATATTCACTACAATTGACTGAATCAAACTGAATGGCTAGGGAACACATGAACATACCTGAGGACAGACGGGAGAGCATACGTCAGGGGACGCTCTGTCTCCCTTACCCGTGGTATATATACCCCTGAGTTGCCAGCAATCGCTACTCACTCAATGACAGAGATTACAAACAACTCAACAGTTACTCATTCAAGGATGACCCTCGGTTGACAAAGGTCTGGCGAATTACTCAATTTGATTTACACAGACTAATCCAAGATTGAGCTTGCAGGAAAAAGTGGAATAAACAACGTATTGACAACTGTCTTCACAAAGGCGGGCCTTACAGAGGGATCACAAGTGTAAGCGTCGATGGGGAAAAACACGTCTTCTCAGGGAAGGCTAACCAGCTATCCTCTCATGTTTTGCAGTCGTGGAGTTTAATAAGAATCATTAGTTAAAAACAGACTAGCAGTCAATGTGACCATGACAATATGCTCCAAGTGTTCATCTGTTCAACACTTCTACAAAGACTGCCGTGAACCTCCCATTGGGGATTGCCCGTGCCACTTATGTTATTTGGACTAAAAATGAAGTATATATGGTACCTCGTGTTTCATACCAGCTGGATTTGGTAAAATGCTACTCCCACCACATGAGTGGCACGGGGAAGTTCATGGTGCCATCAGCTCGATGAACAGGCTTAGTGTGAAATATAACAGTCTAGGATTGCTTTTAGTGGCATGGTTGGTGGCGTTCCCTGGTCACAGGCACTAGGTCGAGGGTTCGAGTCCTGGTTGGTGAGGTCGTTGATTTTATATATATATATATATATATATATATATATATATATATATATATATATATATATATATATATATATATATATATATATATATATATATATATATATATATATATATATATATAAATATATATGTGTTAGTGGAAGGGAGAAAAAGAGAAGAGTAGACAGAAATGCTGCGTTTAGCACATTGCAGGTGTGAGGTGCAGTTTCTTGGAACAATTTTTTTAAGGGGGTCGTATGCATGTTTTTCTCAGCGCATGAGGACAGTGCTGTTTTTTTTTAGGGGGGTCGATTGTAATATTCAGAAACTTCAGTGTAATTTCAAACGCCGTGCCATTGGCGATACTGAGTTTTCAAGGTCGTCTGAGGGAAGAGAGCGCTCCTGCACGTAGTGAGAGGTTTTGGAACTAGGCCTATACGATATTGAATGTAGTTGCCGAATTAATGATGATGCTATTCATGAAGTTAAGGGACTATTATTAAATTTGAAATTATTATAGATCGTTTATCAGTCTGAATAATGCTATGGGTGTCCCAAGAAAGTTATTGGTTAGGCGGAAAAATGTCACGTAGGCCTAAGCTAACGCCTTGGGGAGACGCGAGGCTGGCTGGCTCTCAGTCACGCGAAAGCGATCGGACCAACAGGACGTCCCTGCGCGTCCATCCACAGAGTCACGTGGTCTAGTCACCTGTGTTGCGCTATTGCAGTATAACAAGTAAGTCTCATTCTATCTCAGATAGGGGTTAGATAGGGCAGTGATAAAGTTATTAAGAGCTAACAGTGAGTTAATTTCAGGGTTTTCGTCAGAACACACCTGACTGCGAGAAATTGACTGCTAGAGATTGACTGCGAGAGACTGACTGCCGTTGATGATTAGCGATTGTCGCAGTTGGAACGATCAGTGCAGGCTTGTCACTGGTCAGCGGGGATATCAAGGGATCTCTTGAGTGAACAAGTGCTCCCGCCAACTACACGGGACCAGCATCAGCATTGGGTGATCAGTTCTTCCCACGTGGGCGCACAGCACCACGTGTTTTCGGTCAGCTAGAAGTATTACCTACTGGCTAAGGGTCACCATCTGGCGTTCTCTCTTCCCACCCTTGGACGCACTGGGAGTACACTGAGGCTATCTGAGTAAATTAATGGTCACACACTGAGACCAGGAGTCTAGGGAATACCTAGAGGAACATTATATCTCCCTTATTACGGGTGTATGTTGAGTTGGGTGAAGCATGGTTCACGGGTATTGGTGGACCCAGTAACATCTCAATAATAGTGATAATATTTTGTGTGTAGTTAATACCATTTCTTTCAGTTACTGATATTATCTTGATGTGTGTAGTTTAATATTTCTCAAATAATTTTGATAGTATTGTTTTTTTAATGCTTGTGTCACTAATTGAAACCAGAGTGATACTGTGATTTAGTTCCTTTAATGCATTTAATTTTTCTTTATAATTCCGACCTCAGATATAACCTTTGTTCCCCAGAGTAGTGTTTAAGTTAGGTTAGGAAGTGTGCATCTGTTGGTGTAACATAATTCTATTGAGTGCCCTTTAGGCCTATTCAGGGTGGAATTAATAATTTCTTATTTTTGTGCCATTTCCGCAGTGGTGGACATTATTTTGTGAAAACCCTTAAGGCCTGTTTCATGTGTGCAATCAACATTTCTTAATACTTTAAATTTATTGTTGTCTAATGAGGCATTGTCTGAGTTTCTAATAATTGCTATATCATGTATAACTTTTACTCCCCAGAGTAGTGTTTTAAGTTCAGGTTAAGAGGTGCGCATATGTTGGTGTACCATTATTTGATTGTGTCTGTAGTGTTGGAGGGAATATAAGTGTCAAAATTTTACAGTGTGTCTCATTCATCCCAGTCACAGACGCTATCCTTCCACGGGTCACGGACAATTCATTTTGTTTAGTAAATTTAAGTGTTCTTGTGCTGGTTCGGGATTTTTCTCAAAGGGGCGCTTCCACTGCAATTACCATCTAATAATCTTTAATAAACGGCAAGTCAAGTGAGAAATTAAGATCCAGTAAATTCCGACCGGTTACAAATGGTAGCAGAGCGTAGTTATTTTTAATGTCGTGACTGATAGTTCTGTGGTTGGGATAATGAACGCCATCATGTGTTGGTTAGTAATGGTAGGGATTGAACTCGCACTGATGCTCATCCTTGTGCCCGGATTGAGTTGGTTAGGCTTGACAGTAGAGATGTGTATGAGGAGGAAGAGAGACAGCCACGAGACCTTGGTACAGCTGAGAGAGGAGTTCGGGGACCTAAAGAGGGATTATCAAGCACGGGTAAACAGGTTCAAGTGGGAGTTTCAGGCACACATTCAACGGTTCAGGGAGGAAACAAGGGGGTGAATGTCAGGCACACGTCCAGCAGTCAAGGAAGTGTCTGGTCCAAGTGGGAAAATACAGGGGTACGTAAGTAGTTCAGAGAGGTCGATCGAGCCCTCCAGCTGAGAGACGAAGTCGACCGATTACAGTTTGGGTGTGCATGGTAATGAGAAAATGCAGGTTGTCAAGGGTGAGTTGGAGGAGTCGTGAGTAGGGCAGAGGGGATTGGAGAGATGGTTAGGTCAGAGATGTGCGTTGAGTAGTGGTTGCTGTCATGAGCGGGATTGAGAGTACGGTTGTAATGTCCAGGGCCTCACTAATATGGACTGGTACATTGTCAGAGGGCTGGTCTGCCAGCAGGAGGTTCGGAGACGTGGATTGAGTCGATCGTTGAGGACGTGAGAGCGTTCGTGTGGACTGAGTATTTATTTTGACACTGGTTCCTCTTAGTTCAAGGGCCAGGCAAAAGGAGAGCATGTTTGAGTTGGACTGAGTATTGTTTTGACACTGGTTCCTCTTAGTTCAAGGGCCAGGCAAAAGGATAGCATGTTTGAGTTGGACTGAGTATTGTTTTGACATTGGTTCCTCTTAGTTCAAGGGCCAGGCAAAGGAGAGCATGTTTGTTTCGGACTGGGTATTAATTTTGACATTGGTTCTCTAGTTTAAGGGCCAGGCAAAAAGGGAGCATGCTGTTCTGGTTGATTTTGAGTTGGGCTAGGCAAGAAATGGGGTTGCTGGCTGCGAGTGGAATAGTACAGAGTTGAAGGTGGTTTCTAAGTTGTTCTCTCAGCACATGAGGGCAATGCTGTTTTCTTAGGGGGGTCGAGTGTTAGCGGGAGAAAGAAAGAGAAGAGTAGACAGAAATGCTGCGTTTAGCACGTAGCAGGTGTGAGGTGCAGTTTCTTAGAACAATTTTTTTAGGGGGGTCGTATGCATGTTTTTCTCAGCACATATATATATAGATATATATACACATATATATATATATACATATATATATATATATATATATATATATATATATATATATATATATATATATATATATATATATATATATATATAGTTTCATGTAAATCCACAATGAAAATGTGGATAAGATAGCCTTGATAAATCTATCAAAATGGTTACTTGTACCTAGCCTTGAATAAAGCATTTAAGTTAAGGTACCTCGTTGTTTCCATTTTCCCGTGTGATTTTATCATATATATATATATATATATATATATATATATATATATATATATATATATATATATATATATATATATATATATATATATATATATATATATATATATATATATATATGTTGATATCATAAGAAAAATTTTCATGTTTGTAATTCACATCTTCAGGGGTGAAGATGTGAATTACACGAAAGCCCTTGGGAACTTCGTGTTTTCTTCTTTCCTTGTGGTTATCAGCATATACCTAGATCACACGCACCTACAGTGATTTACTTGCATGCATATATATATATATATATATATAGAAAATCGTTGCAATATACAGAACTAAAAGTTATCTTTGTTCCCGCCCACGCAATTACTTCATGGTTATTCAACGCTGAATGAGATTTTGTAAATGTAGTTTTTTCCTTGCAATTGTATTTTTAAAGTGAATAATACGATAAATATAACAAAAAATCAAATCTGCAAACCGATTATTTTCAACAGATAATGTTGAATGTTGGTATACAATACTGGTGATTGTCATTAACTTTTTTTTTATATTTGCCTATTTACAGCATCTAATTATATATTATACAAGATGACAATTTGTACTTACTCAATGAAGTACAGTATCACTTCCTGGGTTCGAACAGAGCAAATTATATGGCACTTTTACTCCAACACCAAATCTTTCTATGTCCTCATTACCACTACCTTTGATTTAGATAATTTAACAAAAGGTTTCACTTTTAACATTTATTGCAATTATGGTGCATGAATTTTCATTAACATTATGGTTTAGCCATTCAACTGTATCAGATTGTCACAAATATTTTCCCACGCGGACGCACACCCTTCACCCACTATTACACAAACATACTGAGGGAATCAAGAATCGGAACTGGCAAGACAACTAGTGGTAAACACTTCAATGGTCGTTTAACCACCTGCGCCATTTCAACATATTTATGTAATTACATCAAGCCATGCTATGTGGGTTAATGTATTTTACAACTTTTCCTATACTAATAGTAATAATAATACTAATAAATAACATTTAGTCAATTTGACCAAGGATTGCCTACAAAGCCATGAGATGCTTATTTCCAGTTGGGTACTTGGCCAACACCCGCAAATTATGATAGTACTGTAATTTTTTAACTAATACTTGCTGAATCAATGTGAATTTTTACAGCACAGTATAAAAATTTTACTGAATAAATATCACAAAATTCTTCTATTTACCTTCGATTTCTTTTACTACAAAATTCACTGAACAAAATGCTCACCGTCCTGCCTGTTACAACCAACTATATAGTACAGTGGTCCCTTGGTTAAGGAGCACAATTCGTTCCAGAAGGTTGCTCGTTAACCGAAACCATTGTTTCAATGGGTTTTTGGGTAATTGGTTCCAGCTCACCAAAAATTGCCTAAAATCAACAAAAAAGGTAGTAAAGTACACTTACTTTGAGGTGTGTATGTAGAAGGCTCCTGGATGATGATGATGATGGGAATTAGAATGGGGGTGAAGGGAGAAGAGAAGGCATTGGGGTGGAGAAGCCACCCCATGGCACCATTTCACCCATAAAATTTTAGTTCTCTTGGTGTAATTCAAGATTATTTTCTTTAAATCAACACTGCAATGCATTATATATTGTCAATATGTAAAATAAATTTCAAATTGACCAATAATTTGCTTGGAAACACAGAAAAAAAGCATTTATGTTGGAGTCTGAAGCAAGATGTTACCTCCACTGAAAAGACACAAGAGACTGACGCCTGTATGGTGTGTTGACAGGCTGTTTGGCACGCAAAAAACTAGCTTCCTATACTTCAATTATGTTCAATAATTGTTAAAATTACTAAAAAATTTAATATAAAACTTTTAAAATTATTGAATATCACAAACTTCTTGATATTTACTAAAATCGTAAGGAATTTAAGCCCTAGAACCGATTACTGTATTGGCGGACTAATACTACAGCGAAAACATGTGGAGGGGTGTTCGTTAAAAACTTAGAGGGATCGCTCGTTAACCGAAGTTAAGAATCTTATGGAAGGTAATTCGTTAACCGAGGGATCACTGTACTGCACCACCATCTACCCCTTCATTTCATCCTTACTTTAACCCATCCCTGCCTCTTTAGTGCTTACAATACAAATCCATTTACCCTTGTATGCACTTTTTCCGTAACAAATCCTGTGATCCATCCCATTATAATTATGCCTTCTTCAAATGCAATTAAATACTGCACTGTAGTTTCCTATTGATTGCAATACACACTTTTTCCAGCACAATACATACAGTATCGAGTGATCAATACTGGACTTTTCCTACCTTCTCTAAATCTTGTTATTTCATCTTTCTCACCCTCGATGTTACTCTACCATATAGTTTACCAGGTATATTCATCAAATCAAATCTTCAAAATTTTGCATTCATTGCAATTTCCTTTATACAGTAAGTGGGCATCATTAACACTTTCGACTTCTCCATCTGGTAGTTTTTGCTTCATACACAAGCTAATAATTTTACTAGATACTGTACATGCTTGTTAATTTCTCTCCACAATTCATCAGCTCTTCAATCATTAGATAACAACAAATTATTGAATTTTATGTTTAATTATTTCTCTCCTGTTTTATTAAAAAAAAATTCAACAGATGAGGAGAACAACAAAGGTTTTATGAAACACATATTCGAACTAGGATTTATTTTTTAGTTGACTTTCTGCGCCAGCCTGCGGTCACGCTCCTCAGCGATGCTAAGTTTGATACCCTTACCACGTGGTAGAGACACGTACGCCTTGCTGCCCTTTCCAATGACGAAGACGTTGTTCAATCTGAAAAGACATATTTGTTCATTAATATCTTTGGATCTAGAAATGTCAATTTTCAGCCAACCACACCAATCCTGAGCTAAATACAGTACAATTTTTATATATCAAACAATTTTATCTGTGATGACTAACTCCCCTCTGAGGGGGTAGTCAAACATCAACCTCCAGACCACTCTAGCAGCCTCCTTTGCCTTATTTATTCCCCTTTCCCCCTCCCCAATTCTCACATTATAATTATATTGTTCCACCATTCATAATACAGGCCATCTCCATCAACCCAGTACACCACCTTCATTGCTTCTTTAAACATCATCATCCTATCCACTAGCTGGCATTCCTCTCAAGACTCCTCACTATCTCAGGGACCCTTACTTCACCCGTTCTATCACTCTGCACTGCACACCATCTACCCTTTCTTCCATTCCAAACATTTAAAAAAAATTATCTATTCCTCTAAAAAAAATTCTACTAAGATAACTAATTATTTTAATGAAAGAAAAAAATCATGTGATTGGACATTAAACACAAAATTACCCCTATGAAGAGATATGCAGAATTCAAACATGCCGTAAGGTGGGATTCAAAGTAAATATTACAGTACAGACATCCCTAGAAACAGTAAATTATCTCCTGACTTTACGATTTAATGATGAAAATTTTTTATGCATTTTTTCCATATAACTTGCAATTCAAGTATTAAAAAAAATTAAATTAACATTATCATTAACAATATCTCTCAACATCACTTAAAATTTTGATGGTGTTTTCTTGGTAATTTTCCTTTTTTTTTCACCCCGTATAAGTGATATCCAGGAATCTAAACATCTCATGTTAGATAGTTGAAATATTACACATTTATCAAAGGAAACAAGTCAAAAAATAAATATGTTCTGAAAGTATGAAATATTGATATCAGGGTAATATAACAAAAAAGGTGAAAGAGTTGAAGCTGTGAGCAATATTTTTTTGTCTAATACATGTATCTAAAAAATATAACAAAATATATTAATAAATAAAAAATCCACAACCATGTTTGTGCATGGAAATACAATTTACTATATTGAACGAATAGAATTTAACACTACCAAAGATGTCAGAAAAAATTGTTTGACAAGAACAGTCAAGTGATGCACTTTTTGGTAAATTGTTCACTGCAACACCTTATATAATTAATTTATACATTCTTAAAAATATTAAATGCTTAGTGTTTTAATGTCATAAGATTAGTAAAAGAGTGGAGATGGTCAGTTAAATATAACACTTCTCAGTGTAACGTTCATTACCACATCTAATATAAGAAATAACTGCATCTTAAAAGGTGGAAAATACTGTACAGTGGTCCCTCGATTGACGAACACAATTGGTTCCACAGAGTCGGTCGTTAACCGAAAATTACGTTAACTGAAACTATTATTTCAATGGATATTGGGTAATGGTTCCAACTCACAGAAAAGTATACATACAAAGTACTGTATACTGGTAATAGAATTAACAAAACATTAAATATAAATTAAATACAGTACTGTACTGTACAGTTTACTGTACAATAATAAATAATAAACAATAGAATAGTGTATTTTAACTTGCTTTGAGGTGTGTATGTTGCATTCCCGGCAGCTTTGTTTACATATCAAACAGCTGATTGTAGGGGTAGTCGATGATGACATGCCATATTCTTTACAGAGTGCATTGGTTCTAATGCCTTCTTCATGTTTCCTAATAATTTCTGCACTGTATATTATCAAAATGTTCACTAAATTTCAGAATGACCAATAATTTTAATGTAAAAATGCAAAACTATTCAAGAGACCAACAAACTCGATGTTCACTCCACTATAAACAAAGTTAAACTGAGAAGCATTGGTGGGTGATTTGATCAGCTGAAGGGCACACAAATACGGTTCCCTGTATTGTATATATTATCAATGTTAACTAAATTTCAGAATGACCAATAATTTTAATATAAAAAATGCAAAAATATTCAAGAGCACAACTTTCTCGATATTTACTCCACTGGAAACGAATGTAAACATAGAACCAAATACTGTTATGGCGGACTAGCCGATCAGCTGATGCGCACAACAAAGCGCGTTTCTCGTAAGGCTGTCGTTAATCGAAGTTTTGTTCATTAATGGAACTGAAAATCCTTATGGGAGCTAATTCGTTAACTGAAATTTCATTAATTGAACCGTTCATTGATCGAGGGACCACTGTACTGTGTTGTGTTTTGTTTTTGCTTCCTCCTCTCATGCCACTAACCACCCGTTACATATGATTACATTGCTTTAATATCATGTGACGTTGAAGTACTACAGTTTCATGACTTTGGGGCCTATTTGGGTGAAAAATCCCACTGACCAGTTTCTGGAACTTGACCCAATTGACACCCGGCTAAAACATGTAAGAAGGATATCCATATTCCTGAGTTTCATAAACAAACAAAATAAACTCGGGGAACCTAAATTCTCTTAATAGCCTAAGACCAGACCCAATGCCGAGTTATGCATTATGGGGAGGTACACAACACTGTACCACAAGTAACTTTGAGGCAGGGTAGGTAACACCCATTTCATCAAATTATGATTCTTTACAATTTCCTTAAACTATTTTATACAGTACTCCATAATTACGCACATATGCCATCATCATGATCGACTTTAACATATTTCTTTCTGAGAGTTCTATGCTCAAGAGCATTTGAAAATTTTATTGTCCTGCCCTCTTTTAAGGTCTTAAAGCTCATGCGCAACAAGTCCTATCAAGGTCAGCATAATAGTCTTGGCCCGTATGAAACACCTTAGTGATTGTGGCACTAAGGGGCACTTCTGAGGCCTTTTCCTTAATTCTATCTCCAATTTTCCTAATCATCTCTCAAGACCAGACATAGCAGTTACAAAATTATTGTTTACAACCACTCACAACACCGAAGAATGAGTGTTACTCTAACAGACATCTATAATTCATTTTCACTAATCCACAACAGTAGCTGTATGCTTTTCAGAATAATTTACAGAGAAAGCCATAGAATAATGTGATACTCTGGGGACCCTCCCAATGGCTGTATACCAACTGTAACTATGTATTTGAGCTAAGAAAGGCTATTTAGAAGTAAGAATTTCCAACAATCATTATCGTACTATGGCCATTTTCTATGCTTGTGTGGATTAGCCCCGGTTACTTGATGGCAGCTCTACACACTACATGGTCTCTATTGTCAGGTTCCTAACTCTAATGTCATTTCTTACAACCTTTCCCCATGTCATTCTAGGCTTACTCCTGGCTCTCATCCCCTCCACATTTAGACTCGTGCACCTCTTGACCATATCTCTCCACATGCCCAAACCATCTCAGCCTGCCTCTATGCAGGACTTTGCCATACTCTCATGGCCTCAAGACCTCCTGTCTTTCGGTGTTGTATTGCACATTTACCTAACCATTTTCATTTCTGCTCATGCAAGTCTATCTATATCCTCCTCTTGTTTCAGAGTAATACATCATCACACATCTTATACCAGCCATATGCATTCTTCCTTTCACTCTTGCTAACAATGAAGGCAGCAGCTCCCCAGTTCTGACTCTTGGAAATGAGCATTGACCATGTCACACAGATAACAAAACTCATCAACAGTCCAGTCTTGCTGTGGGTATATGGTTACCTGCTCAGACAGAACAACTTAAAAATCAGCAGCATCCTGCAACCTGCCTTCTATTCCACTGCACCTCTTGTGAACCCACATTCCACACTCGTTACTGAATTGCTGCCAACATCTTTTTTGCGGACAGCACATGCCCATTTTTCACTGTAGGTCCCTCACCCACACCACTAATCAATATTTTGGGAGACCAAATTCACTCTCAATCCCTTTGCCTCAATTAAAATCCTTCCATTTCTTAAATTAATCTAATGCTTCTTCAATACCATCTGCTATCAGCACTAAGTCATCAGCATACAACAACTCCAAGGCAGGCCAATCCTAAAATCCAATGATATTGCCTCCAGCATCATGATAATTATTCTCTCACACACACACAAAGGAATCCTAGCTTTAGAAAAAATACAATAAAAAAATAAATAAATAAAAAAGCCATTTCTGTATCAAGCCCATGCTCGTTAAAAAAAAATGTCAAGTTAAATACACAACTAAACCCCATATAGTATTAATAAAATCCATGCATTCTTACCTGGTAGCAAAAGTGTGGCCAACAGCATCCTTAACGTGAACAATGTCAAAGCTTCCAGCATGACGTTCACGGGACACAATGGTACCAACACGACCCAAGTTACGCCCACCAGTGATCATGCATAGGTTTCCTGAAAATAAAAAATTTATTAGGAATAAATGCATGAAAGAGTTACTGTGTTGGGAAAGGAGTAAGTGAACTGGGGAGGGTGTGAGGGGAGCTGAGCAAGCTGGAAGACATGTTCACAAGGGCAGAAATGAAATCTCTTCAGTTAAAGCCACCCAATGAAAAGAAGTTCCCTACAAAATAAAGTATTTGGAGAAAGAGAGTAGAAAAAATTGCTATTGTTAAGAAAATGCATTTCCAAAGTGAAGTATTGCTGGCCACCACAAATTCTTCTCATATTCTCTGTACTTGTAATGCTGATGAATTTTTCACAAAATGCATGGTCTTCTATTCTACCCAGCTAAAGGAAGCTGATGGCATGGAAGCATAAGAAAAACTAATATACTGTATTTACAGTGTATCTATATATATTTTTTTTTACAGGGAATAGCCCACCCGAGCATAGGCCACTGACCCACATCGGGGCCTAAGGGGTTGAAAATGTAATAATAATAAAAATAATGAACCATAAAGAAATACAAAAATTAAAAAAGATCAAACGAGAGAAACAATAAACAGTATGTATATTGTGTTGTCAATAGTAAGTGAAACAATAGTCCCTGCAATTGTGTGTGTAAATGAGGCAGAAAGTCAGATCAGCAACCTAGAACTTGGTCAAAATATTCGTGATGCCATATAGCAGCAGGGTCTACCATTAGACAACACATTATGCTTCCAATACTGTATCCTCCCAGGCAGTAGTACCTCCCTCTTTGGTAGCTCCCTACTACCTACCTAACCATAAGGTTAGGTTAGTTTAAGTTGTCTGTAATTTCTTTTGCAAAATTACTAATATGCATGCCAGTAATTTTGCAAAATAACCTATTTCACAAAAAAAGTAACATACTGTATATATATAAAGCCAAGCAAAGAACTAAGATCATTTTGTCTAACTTGTGAAATAAGCAAAATGACTGCCCAAGTTTATGATTTGGGCAATTCACAAAGGCTGAGGAGAAAGAAAGATATTAGCCCTCTCAGCCTCGGAGCCTGAGACACGTACGTGCATGAAAATTTACTCTCAGCCTCGGAGGTTTCAGCAAAAAAAAAATTTGAAAAAATATTTTGTTAGGGCTCATTTCACTGCCATGGAATTGTTTTATTAATTGTAATGGGATCTCTTCTACCATAAAATTATCTGACAGACTGAAAATTCTTGTAATTTAAGCCACTTTTTTCGAGTATAAGTTGAAAAAGTAGGAAAATGTTTAGTAATATCTTGATTTCCATTCACATTTTCCTTGTATTATGGTGTTCATTGATATGTACTATATACCAAAATAAAGAACAAAGCATGTAGAATATCTTGGTGTAAGGAAAAATAATATAACACAAAAACTTATGGAATAATTAAAGGGCAGAACAGCGCACCCTCATCTCGCTCTAATGGCCAGTGACACTGGCTTCATGCTGCGCTGCCTTGCACATGATGATCAAGACCGTCTCGGGGAAGGTGATAAGGCCTACACAAAGAAAATGAAGTTTGTCAAATGGCGTCGAAAGTTCAGTCAGTTTCAGTGAACAGTTTTTTAGTTATTTGAAAATACAGTCCATTGGACGCCATGTAGACATCTTGAGGCTGAGCATAAGTTTTTTTGCCTTTTATGTTCGATGCCATCATGCTTGGCTGAGAGGGTTAAGACCACACTTGTAAAAATTTATTTTAGTCACAAAATATATACAAATGTAGCACCCTTGGGTAATGCTGGGTTAGCTGTTGGAACTAACTCAGCGACCTTTAAGGTGTACATGCTCTTGGCCCCCTACTGTACCCTCAACCACACAATGCAGAAGGAGCACTTGAAACAGCCTGAATGCATATTTGAATTTAAGAAATTACCTCTACCACAAAATTTAGTTAATATCATGTTTAACCAGAAAAAAATACTCTCTCATTGATTAAAGTGAAATCTTACCCCTAACCTCAACCTTGTTAACCTGCATGTCCCTATAATCTCCAGTCTTGCAATGACCATTATCACAGAAAACTTCCTGTTTATGTGCTGTAGCATGTTTTCAGAGCAAGTGCCCATATACATAAAATTTCCTCACACGGAGTTTACAAATTCAAAATTTTAAGTACCTGGTAGTTGCTACAATACTAAACTAATGGGGCCTCAGGCCTAGAGAGTTTTCTTTCACTAATAATCACTTTAAACATATTTTAATATGTTTCACATGTAAAGTTAAGATCCCAAACAATTTATATGTAGGTAACAAGATCATATTGCTAGCCTTCCTTACCACTAATATAAACCAAAACCTTACCTGAATCAAACTTGATGAAATCCTTCATCTTCTTCTTCTCAATGTCAAAGAGGATAGAATCATTGACTTTGACCAGGGGGTCAGGGTAACGAAGAGTACGGCCATCAGAAGTAACAAGGAATGGAACACACTTGGGGCCAACGGACACCTTCTTAACCTTGCACAGCTTGTACTGCAAAGCAAATATATTTCAGTTAAAATACTTTTGTGAATACATCAAACTTTTTCTACTTCATATACAATCAATATGAAAATGACATTGACAGGAAATTGTACTTAAGAATAGATAACTTACAAACACTACCAACAAGAACAGTTATAATTCTCTGCACAACTGTCAACACTCTAGCACAGCTTGGGTTGGATGGCTGAGTGTACTTAACCTTAAATTTGTTTAGAATATCATCCACTTATAGAAGGTAAACCAAGTAACTCGGCGTGACTACAAAATATTAAAGAAAAGTGTCTCCACCTTGGGTAATGCTAGCAAAGATAGATATACATCCTGCTAGCGACCGTGATGGCACTTACTCTAGCTCCTATTTTGACCACACAAGGCATAAGCCAAGCATGGCTTCGATGAGAAGCAAAATAAAAAGAGGTGCATTTTAATTAAATTGATCCAATATTTGGTCAGAAGAAATAACAATAAATATATTTTGAGCTGTATTACATTCACATTAACTTAGCAATACTGAATAACAAGAAATTATTTCAAGGCAAATTAAGCATTTTAACATTTCAAGAAAATATGTTCAATTGTACTGAAGTGTAACAATTAATTATGTCCCTATATTGAATGTAACATTTTATGTAACAACTTAGTCTTCTATTGTCTTTTTATTTCTTTAGATTTATTTACTTATTTATTTATATACTTATTCTTCTTTCTCGTTATACTTGTGAGAGGTGGAGAGGGTGAGGGAGGTAACTGTTTTCGTTTGGGGAGACGAGGAGTACAGGACTAACGGTTTGTGGTTAGGCTAGAGAGGACTACACCAAGGGAAGACTCAGGGAAGCTGGTTAGAGGGACTAAGATATCAATACTTCACAGAGGGGAAATATAGGATAGTTACTATATATAGGACGCACCGTATAACTGCATAATACCAAGACATTCATAACACATCACTCTTTCTCAACAAGGAAGGGACGAATTAGGACTCTTTATTAACGGTTACTGTATTTATTGAATACTCTCTATTAGGGTTTGACAATTACACTTCAAAACAATAAACCTAAATTCCTAGCTTCCTAACCAAGGGGTCCATTACTCTCAATACATTTCGGGAAACAGATCAAACCTAATGGGTACTCACGCTATAGCCGCCATATGAGAAGGTGACACCCAGGACTTGTTACAGTAGTTTATATGTCAGGGTAGTGAATAAACTTCAATGCACAGCTATAGTCACTGTTCAATTACAAGGGCAAGTTAAAATTTTTGCACCACTGTTAACACTGCAATACTGTTTGGGTTGAATGACTTAGTGCACTTGACCTTATAACTCTTTGAATATCATCCCACTTAAAGGAGGCAAACTGAGTGATATTCAGGCCTGTATACTAGGTGTCCTCGTTATATGTTGTACCGATTTATGGCATCACATATAAATCGTTAACATTTACAGTACAGCATATGAAGAAATTTTCACCATACATCATGCGTTTCCTATATAAAGTCATTTCTGCTACAATGCGTGTTTTGTCAACGCGAATTGGTTGTAAAGCGATTAATGAATAGGGGAACGCCGTTTGTAAAACGCGAACTTTTGCATACGAATGTTGGCTATAACACGATTCCATCCTCAACGTTTTAAGTGTAGCGTGGCCCGGAGTTATGCAATGTTTACAGTTCACGTTCGACATCACATGTTTAATTGATTCGTGTCTTTTGTTTATGAAGTGTTTTTTGAAAGTCTGTAAATTTCTTTTTATTTTATTTTTTTTTGCAAATTTAGCTGTTACCCATAAATACTGTATGAAAAGAATAAGTAAAAAGAATGTTTCGCAGTGCGGACTAATAACGGTTTACACCAGCGCTCTCTGTTTACATCACAAGATCAGTTGAATCGCGCGGTTTCTGTCGATTGCTGTGAAGTGTCTGCGACTTTTGCTGTTTTCTCCAATTTTGTTGTGTTAGCCACGAATATGGAATGACAAGGTAAGAAGAATGTTTCCAAGAAGCGTCCTGGTGATTGAATTAACGGTGGTGAACATAAAAGAAAGGCTATAACAATTGGAGAGAAGCTCAATGTTATTAAGTGTTTTGAACGCAATGAAAGAACATGTGATATTGTTCGTGCACCTAACCCTATTTTCTCCATAAGCCCTGTTTAATTTTATTGCGCGAATTTCTATAGCGTGAAGTTTCACAACGCAACTTTCGTGTTGTGGCAAAAATTAATGTACGTCATCTGCATCATCCACTGTTTTATGCTAAGCCTGTGTGTATCCAAATATGACACAAAGTGTTAAAAACATCTAATATGATAAGTAATGTGTTATGTGTCCTACATGTTTAAGTTTCTACTATGCCAAAATACATTAGTCACTTCTCATACAACTGCAGAATTTGCAGAAAAGTCATCTTAATGTGCTAGTGTGCCTTATGAATAAAAAAAATACTTATACAATACTGTACAATAATATAAAAATAAAAAATACAAATTAAGAGAGTAGGGGTATATTGTGTGGGATATGGAGTGAGCCTGAGAGTGGAAGGTGGTTTGACAACACACCATGACTAGCCAGACTACTGTACACCTCACCACGGACTTCTAAATCACATATGTTCCAACACCCAAAAATTTAAGTTTAAATAACCTTATTCAGTTCTTATACAATGGAGGGTTTGCAAGTAAAGAAATGGACTGGGAAAAAAAAAAGTCTGGATGTGCAACCGTTGAAAGAAAGTGACAGATGGTGGAAGGGAGGAGTGTTGGCTGGACCGCGAAGAAAACTCCCTCGCTCATGCTTGTCAACCGCAATCCCTTTGACACGTCTTTATGCAATTTCGTCACAATTCCCATATTATTTAGGTTCAATTGGTGAAGGGTTACAAATGCATTTTCATGAAATAATCAAATTTCCCGAGAGAATATCCCACACTTGACCTTAGATAAATTTTTGTGCCATACTGTATTAAGTCCCCGGCAGCTTTGTTTACATAGCGCAAACAGCTGACTGCCCACACCGTCCCTCACCATGTTGTCATGCTTACCACAACATGTCTTCAGCCTTTATTAAATACTGTAATATTGTAGAATATTTATCAGCACTTAATAATATTGTTGTGTATTATGCACCTGCATATACCCCGGTATATCATTTAATCAGTTATCTTATTGTACAAATAGCCTAATTGAACCATTATGTATCACTCAAATGTAACAAATAATGTTACTAGGAATGTATCTCCAAATCAAATACAGGCGCCCCCCCCAAATTTGCGGATTTTTATTTCTAGGTTCTCTATTATTCGCGCCTGACACCCTGGATATACCCAAGAAGGTCTGGGTAGTTTTAAAGTTGCCAGAATTTTTGTGGCTGGGACAGGGAACCATTCGTTCTAGAGACAAAAATTTCCTTTATCTGTATTGTAAATATGTGTGTGTGTGTGTGAACACACAGGGGGCCCCCTATACTAAACAGTACAGTATGTTATAACGACCCAATTGTAAGCCAATTTCCCGAATATCCCGTGTATTGGAAAGTAATGGCATATTCTCTACCAAACCAAAAGGTACCACTAAACTCATGAGCAACATCTGTAACAATGCAACCATACACAGTAATTTATTAAACTAACCTTGGCCTCCTCATCGGTGATTCTGTGAGCAATGAAACGGCCCTTCACATCGTAGAGAATGCGGAAGTGTTCACCAGTCTTCTTGATGCTCACTACATCTGTTACAAAAATGAGAAATTAATCCTTAAATCTTATTTTCTGACTAAGCTCATTGCCAAACAACTCTTTTTTAACATGCTAGCATTATTCTAATATTTACTCTTCCATTCTGCTTCCCAATGATGGCTGTGAACTACAATTACAATGCTTTAACCCTCCTCACCACACTCAACACTCATGAAAGAGGGAAACAGTTGTAAACAGTGCCCTCTTAAAGGAGGATATCAAATAAGATGTGCTACCTAGTCGGTCTACATTATTTCCATCAACCACGGGATGCCATCTTATCTTCAAAGCCCAATCCACAATTTTTCTTTGAAATTAAGCAACTACCCAAGTACTGTACCCATGGATAAGAAGCTATCATACACCTTAAACAATAGTGAGCTAATGGCTCTCCTGAAACCACAAGCCAACACACACCTATATCATCAAGTAGAAGACTAGTCCTGACCACTTGTAATAAGGTAACTGAGGTTCTGAATTACACCAGAAACTAAAATCAGTGAAGTAATGAGAGCTGCCTGGCAGAAGGAATCTAGCAAAAAAAATCATTCGATTACCCATAAACTTTAGTAACCCGGCTTGACTACAAAATATTAAAGAAAAGTGTCTCCACCTTGGGTAATGCTAGCAAAGATAGATATACATCCTGCTAGCGACCGTGATGGCACTTACTCTAGCTCCTATTTTGACCACACAAGGCATAAGCCAAGCATGGCTTCGATGAGAAGCAAAATAAAAAGAGGTGCATTTTAATTTTATTGATTACTGTATGCTTAAAATAGGTTTACCTACATCCAATAATAATTGTTCAGAAAAAAATAACAATAACTATGGTTTGAGTTGTATTACATTCACAGACATTAACTAAGCAATACTAACTAAGAAGAAAAAATTCTGCAATTTTTCAGAACAAATTAGGAATTTTTAACATTTCAAAAATATTTTAATTTGTAGTCTATATAGTAAATAAACTTCATTGAGCAGCAAGAATTCATTGTGACCACAGGAATGGAAGGCAGGTAAAATAAAATGATAAATAAGAAAATATAGTAATGAAGGACTGGACATGAAATCAACTTTTTTCTGGCAGACTTTGTAGCCAAACAGCTCTGGTATAGTTGGGCTACAGGAACAGGAATACAACACTATTTGCAACACCGTTTATTCACAATTCATATTTTAACACCCATATTCGATATTTGCAAAGCATACCCCACTTATTCGCAAAGTGAATTAGAAAAAATAATGTAGAGATAGCATGTTGCTATAAAATAAAAAATGAAGAGCACGAGTGTGTGTGGAGTGAATACACGTGTGGACTTGACATTTTGCCAAATTAGTCTGGGTTATTCTTATTTTTCAACTCATAATTTTGGGTAGACATTTTTTTTGTTTCATGCACATACAATCGTTCATACAGACTGTGCAAAAAATAAAATAAAATAAACGATTATCTTAGGGTAAAAACATTAAGGAAATAAAGGTTTCTTACATGCACGGGAGTTAGCGCGCAGATCGTGGAAGAATGGAGCAGCGCTGGGGATCTCACCTGCTCCAGGCTCCCATGTCCTGCGTATAGCGAAACTATTGCTAACTGGCAATGCAGTATTTTTTCCTTTTATTTTATTTATTAGTATAATTTTTATTTATTCCTCACATTTACCGGTACTACAGTATACATGCGACCCTGGTCCCTAATAGCCTCAGATAACGAGGAGTGTACAGTACCCTGTATATCGAAAAATATGTGATGAAAGTTGCCAGCAAGGAACGCACCCCCCCCCCCATTACAATGATTATGGAGAACATTGCCACCATATTGTGATAACCGGGGTATTCCTGTAACCATATTTGATTCATTTATCAATATAGATATACAACCCTTCTCAATCCATGAACACTTAAATGAAGGGGCTTGCGCATCTCATACTCTTTGGAAGAGATACTGACATTTATTAAGGTATTGTCTTTAAATAAACCATAAGTCTGCAGTTTTTCAAACAAAGGTAAAGAAATATTTTCCAGCAAGATATGTTAGATACCCAGTATTACATCAATATGGCATTGTGAATACTATAAAGCCTCAAGCCATTCCATAACACTTACCCATGAAGCCAGTGGGGAAATTTCTGTCAGTACGGATCTTGCCATCAATGCAGATAAGGCGCTGCATTGTAATCTTTGTCACCTCAGTGTTGGTCAGGGCATACTTCAGACGATTACGCAGGAGCAGGACCAGTGGTAGACACTCTCTAAGTTTGTGGGGTCCAGTAGAGGGCCTGGGGGCATACACACCCCCAAGTTTGTCCAGCATCCATGACTTGGGGGCAACAAGTCGCTTCAAATGATGCTTTGGTCCACGCTGAAATATTTACAAAGCATTAGAGAGGTATACTGTACATACACCACATGTGCAGTAAGAGCATAAACTTCATCTCTAAAAATATAAATTCTCTTAATTTATCTCCACCTTAGGAAATGCCATAAAAATACATCACTACAGCATTGTAACCACGATGATTTTCAGTCTGGCTCCCACTTTGACCATACAGGACTTCAGTCAAGCTTGGCTTCGATAAAGAGCATAAGTTTAATGCATGTAGGTACCCTGTACTGCTTTGGGGGGAGGGGGTATTTGTCAATACTATACAGTAGAGTATTTTCTTAACACACCATAATGACAGTACGTATTCAAAATTTTACTTGTTAGAATAAGTTTGTTAACTTCTCTAGATCATAATTCTGGCATCAAAGGAGACATGAATACAGTATTTAAAAATATATATATACTGTATATATATTTTTTAAATGCAGTCAACAGACTGCCAATGAGCATTGTGCTGTCCTGGTTCCACAATTGTGAGAATTACTGAGTCACCAGTGATCATTATCTTTCTCAAATACAGTAAAGTACAGTATTCAGAAATGATTACGGTACTTAAGCATACAGTACAGTAGTTAATTTCATGGAACTTCCCTTTTTCAATATTCTATATATTTTTTAATGTTGTTCCCCAAACATTTAGTACACAATAAAAAGGAACAATTCGTTAAGTTCTCTATGATTGGCTTTTAAATAGTTGTTGCTAAAATCAGAAGTTTATTGTTTTGTGAAGTTGCCTTCATCTCACAATTGTCATAAAATATTAATAATACCTGTTTTATAATAATGTATCTGTATTGAGAAGGTAAGAAATAAATTCTTTTCCAATCAATAAAATTTCTAAATACAGTAAAAGTCCAAAAATCCGGATGCCAGGAATCCGGACCACCCGAGAATCCGGACTTTTCGAAAACACAAACTTTTTAAATTTAGCGGGCTTTTGTGGGTTACGTGAATGAATGGAGTTGCTTTAAAAAATTAATTTACATAATTCTAATAATAAAATTAATTGTAAATTATAGGTAGCTAATTTTGTTAGTTTTGTAATTAGCTTGAACTGAAATGTAAAATTTGAGGCACTATAAATCTTTTGTGTGTATGTGTGCATGCATGAATGCCACAGCTGCACAGCGACAACAAACGACCACACGATCGCCACTTTAAAACAAGCAATCAAACTGTGACAACGTATGTAATTTTGAGTCCTACTCTTTCCATGTACAGAGTACAAGCCCATAATAATGGCCCCTAAAGTAGATAAACTTCGTTGTGTGAAGAAAAAGAAGAACACATTGAAATTGAGTGACAAACTTGAAATAATTAAGAAACTAGAATGTAATGTGGGCAATGCTGTTCTAATGGAAACATACAACATTGGAAAGTCTACAATTTATGATATAAAAAAGGCAAAGAATAAAATTCTAGAATTCACAGCTTCTTCTGAGCCTTACATTAAAATTGCTGAAAGAAAAAGTTTACATTGGCCCAAATTAGAAAATCTTGATAAAGTGTTGCACGAATGGTTTTTGTTAAAACGATCAGAAGGTATGGCAATTTCTGGGCCGATGCTTATTGCCAAAGCAAAATCTTTTAAGGAGCAAATGAATATTGAATCAGCGTGCGCATTTAGTGATGGATGGCTTAGGAATTTCAAGACTCGTCATGGTATTAGACAGTTTGTTTACATTTTTGTCTAGTGTTGACTTTATTTTTCTTTAAAACTGCTCGTTTTGATAAATGAAGCATGCTTTATTTGATAATGAATAAACTATCAAAATGTACCTGTTCACCTCTTCTTTATTCCTCCTTAAATTTTAATTTTAAAAGTACTGCCTGAGAATCCGGAAAATCCGAAAATCCGGACCGACCCAATCCCCAAGCAGTCCGGATTTTTGGACTTCTACTGTACTGTACTGTACTGTACTATACCATAGTTACGGTGTGGAAGTAAAATACACCTTTACCTTTTTTTCACAAATCAACTTTACGTAGCAAAGCTCACAAATATGTTCGCCTTTACACATACAATGAAACCAGAAATTTTAATTCGCTACCCTAACCAACAAATACTGTAAGTTATGGCCTACTAATGGTGTGGGGAAAACAAATGATTAGCTATTCCTTTTCTTCCGCATGTCTCTCACAAAGTACTAACAATATATGGCTCTTCAAAAATTGTACCAATAACTTCTACAGTAAGTCCTCGTTTAACGTCGCCCCGCTTAATGTTGTTTCGGTACTACGTCGCTACTCTTTAGATACCAATAATTCGCTTAATGTCCCGACAACTTAATTTAACTTTGTTTTTTCGTTGTAACGGACTACTTTCGACAGCGTATCACCCTCTCTCGTCAGGCCTCGCTGCGCTACCTCTCACTAGAGGAACGTCACAGCGTCTCCAAGCGACGCCAAGACAGTCTCTGTTATGCTTCCACATCATTCGTGTGTGCTTAAGTGGTTTTGCTCTAATTACTGTATTTTAACCATTTGAATGGCTTCCAAGCATCCATCAAGTGCTACTGATGCTAGTGTTGTGAAGAAACAACATAAGGCCATTATCCTCGCTACGAAAATGGAGGTTTTAAACCGGGAGGAGGAGCCACCCGCCGTGTCCCAGTGACTCGCCACCCTCCTCCTCCTCTCCACTATCCGCCACACACTCGCTCCACCACCACCGTCCATCAGTGAGTACAAAATAAAATTATTTAGTTTATTTATATGTACAGTATATACTATTTTCTATAAAAATTAATTGAATTTCTGTATATGTAATGTATTTCATGGTGCAAAGGGAGGCTCAGAAACGTAACTCCTGTTATCTATTTCTTATGGAGAAAATTGATCCACTTAACCCTTAAGCCCCTCAAATACCTCAGTTATTGGGTTAAACATTCTCCCTGTGAGCCAGAATCTTCGATCCCGGATCTTATCATTATAGTATGTACTACAGTGGGGTATGCTATAACGAACGGATCCTACTACGAATATTCCTATAACGAACGGTTTTACCTATAAAATTGAGAATGCTATAACGAACGAAACTCCTACAACGAACATTATTTAATTTTTTTTTTCTAATTTATTGTTTTTTTATTACAAATATTAATGATATTCTTTATTTCAGGGGTTTAGATGCATATTTATGCACTTTTTTACAATTTTTACAATTTTATATTATATTTTTCAGTGTTAAGTGGTTGTATTTGGGGGCCTGGAAAGGATTAATCCTATAACGAACGAATGCTATAACGAACAAGGTTCTAGAACCAATTAGATTCGTTATAGCATACCCCACTGTATTTTAAAAGATGTGACATTTACTAAACCTAATAGAACCTGACTTTCATTTGGGTACAGTATTATTATCGTGGGTTCGTTACTATGTTGCATTATGCATGCGCTAGAATTTGACTTATACGCAGTTGTTCTTTGGACGTTGACCGGTGGGTACGATTTTGGATAAACCAATCACAGCTTGGTATAGGTCCCAGTCGCCACCCTCTTAAATTTAAACTTATTTCCAAGATGTCTCCTTTGTGCAATGGCTGTGATTTCAATTGCTTCCAAACTATCGCCAGATTGCACATTGCTTATTACGGTAAAGACAGAGAAGCATGGAAATTTCTACACG
This sequence comes from Homarus americanus, assembly GCF_018991925.1. NCBI lineage: Eukaryota > Metazoa > Arthropoda > Malacostraca > Decapoda > Nephropidae > Homarus > Homarus americanus. The sequence goes on from NW_024741379.1 coordinate 138,255, forward strand.
AACACTGTGTTCTACCTACGAAAGTTACTTGCACGAAGTGTAACCATCCTTGTAGTTACCAAGCTGAAAAACACCTTAGTGCTGTGGAAGAATAAATGTTACTCCCAAGTCTAGCAAGAGGAAGAAGTGAAATTATACAGCATCACCCTACAAAGGAACATTTCTCTATAGAACACAATATGAGCCGTGGAAACTGATCTTATTTGTCAATCATTGGTTCCATAAGGTCTGGGACCCCAATTTTGAGTCTTCCGAGTCTAATTAAGGTAAGCACACAAGTGGATAGGCTAGGTTTAGGTTAGGTTGGATTGGTTTTTGGATGATTCTGATCTTTATTTCTATCACAAATTACTACTTTTTGTGATTTTCCCCCACCCAAAACCCCGGGTTCCCACAAAGGATCCCTCATTGCGCGAAGTGTAACCTGCCTTAGCCTTGTCTCTATAAAGCTGACAAACACCGTCTGTAAAGGTATCTCAAGGAGTAGGTGAAGCGACCTGTCAACAAGTCTGCCTGCTTCAAGCAGTACTTGTTTATCATGCAGTTCAGCGAGGACACGCATCTACACCAAATGCTTCATTTGGTAGATAATTAGGCGCCTAGGTATGCACTACTTTGTCTTCATGGCGGTAATGCCGCAGTGACAGCTCATCCAAGGATGTAAACACCCAATCATAGAGGAATTTCAAAACAAAGCAACTATAATGATAAGATGAATTTTTTACCAAGTAATGATAGCACTTATTGTGAGCTTACAAGAGATCCCCTGGGAAATATTAACAAGTTATCTAATTCTAAAATGAAGGTGTTATTGAAAAAGAACCCCGATCTCATCAAACATCTCTCTCAAATCAATCCCACTTTACCGTATATGTATGGATTGATCAATACACATAAGCTTAATAATCCATTACGTATTATCGTGAGTTCTGTGGGTTCTGTTACTTACAAAATTATCCAAGTGGTTGGTTAGGATGCTATCCCCTCTTACAGGCCAAATATCTAATTCACATATACACAACAGCAGTGATTTAATTGAAAAACTCAAGAAACACAATGAACCATGTGAATAAATAAGTTTTAATGTAAATTCACTTTCACTAGAGTACCAGTGAAAGACCTACTTTCATTTCTTAAAAATAAATTGCAACTGTTAGATTTGACTATTGAACATGATACCTTTCTCAAATTGATAGAGTTATGTGTTACTGACAATGTGTTTAGAGCAAATGGGAAGTTTTACAAGCAAATGTTTGGCATGAGCATGGGTAATTGTCTTTCTGCTCCATTAGCCGGTACTTATATGGAGTTTTTTGAGGCTAGATTACTACCCAATATAGGGGACTTTATTCCTCCATGGTATAGATATGTAGATGATGATCTGTCTTTGGCCTAGAAACAGTAACCCACTGGAATTTTTAGACAAGCTTTATGACCTTGTCCCTAGTATTACATTCAAAATTGAAAGAAAAATAAATGGATCCCTTCCATTTCTTGATATGCTTATCATTAGAAATGGCCATAACTATAAATTTTAGGTGTACAGAAAGCCTACACAGGTAGACAGTATCATACATTTTTTATCGAGTCACCATGAATCTACCAAATTGTCAGTTTTTTCTGCTATGTTTTTGAGATGTTTGCGTATTTGTGACACTGAATTTATTGATGAAGAACTGAAACACATTCAGTCCATTGCACAAAAACTTGGGTACCCTTCATTGTGGGTCCGACTAATTACCCAAATGTAGCCGCAATGAAGTCAAATAATGGTCCTACATGAATAAATAGGGTTACCAATCACTTCTCGACTAGTATTTGGTGTCACAAAGTAAAAAAAAATTGGAAAACGTAATTTAATTTGAGTTAATAGATCGCGTGCATGTACCGAGGGAGCGAGTAATTACCCAAATGTAGCCGCAGTAAAGTCAAATAAAGGTCCTACATGAATAAATCGGACTGTCAATCACTTCTCGACTGGTATTTGGTGTCACGAAGTCACAAAAAATTGGTAAACTTAATTTAATCTGAGTTAATAGATCAAGCGCATGTACCTAACCTAACCTAACCTCGACTAGTATTTGGTGTCACGAAGTCACAAAAATTGGTAAACTTAATTTAATCTGAGTTAATAGATCAAGTGCATGTACCTAACCTAACACAACACAACTCAGATTAAATTAAGTTTACCAATTTTTTGTGACTATGACACCAAATAATAATCAAGAGGTGATTCACAGCCCGATTTACGCTTGTAGGACCATCATTTGACTTCATTGCGGCTACATTTGGGTAATTACTCGCTCCCTCGGTACATGCACACGATCTATTAACTCAGATTAAAGTAAGTTTTCCAATTTTTTGTGACTTTGTGACACCAAATACTAGTCGAGAAGTGATTAGCAGTCCGATTTATTCATGTAGGACCATTATTTGACTTCATTGCAGCTACATTTTGCTACATTTGGGTACATTGGGTAATTAGTCGGACCGCTTCATTGTTTGTTGATCATTGTTTTAAAAGGGCTAAAAAATCCTTTCATTCTACTCAAACAGGAAAATTCATACCTTTAGAATATTTTGACTCTACCTTATCGCAATGAGTTCGTCCCGTTAGTTTAGTCCCTTAAATATTTAATATTAATGTTGTTTTTAAGTATCACTCAACTATTACTAATATATTAATCAAGAATATCCCAACCTTGAATGTAAATGGAAGTGTTTACTGCATTCCATGTAGCAAATGTAATGAAAATTATTTATGTCAGACTGGGAAAGCATTACAACTCAGAATTAAACAGCACAAGTACAATATTAGAACAGGATCTGAAAGCAGTGCATTGTTCGTTCATGTTAGGAACAATAATCATCCCATAGATTGGGAAAACAGCTTAGAAGTGTATAAATCTTCATGTGTCACAGAAAGACTTCTGGTTGAAGCAAGTTTGATCAGAGAATTAAATTCTATAAACCTTAGTGATGGTCAGTACAAAACTGATATGTTACACAAATTTATTTGTCAGTGGCCCAAGGTTAAAAATGCTTTGAAAGCATTCGATTTAGATGTAGGATAGATGATTAGTGGGTCCCATATTTTTTACCTAACTTAACATGCCTAGTTAAGTCGCCCTTTCTTTTAAGCTTCTTTGTGTGTGGTGGTGTTGGTGTGCGGATTAGTGGATGTTGTGTTTATGACCTGACCTCATGCTTAGTAAGGTCACCCTGTGTACTTAAGCCTCTCTTGGTCCTTGTAATTCAGTTGCCTCTGAAGATGCCTTGAATAAAGACAAAAGCTAAGGTGCTCCATTCATTTAATGGCAAAATAGTACTGATTTTGGTAATCCCCATAATGCCCTAGACAATTCTGGAATTGGTCAACTTCCAATAACGTGCAGAACACATATTATACATCACAGTAACAGCCGCTGGTTTGTTTTATTCGCTCGCCCTTCAAGAGTTACAACTAAACTAGTTGGCTTTGGTTCACATGTCAAATTTGGTAATAAAATCTTGAAAGACCACATCAAACATTATTAAGCTATTCCTAGGCCCATTTAAAGAGAATCTACACAAGTTTAAATTCAAACTTCCTAATGTCTGAATCTTGATTCTTCAGTAATAAAATTTTGTACAACTGAGAAAATTTTGGGTATTATTGCGTTTACACACCGTTCATTCCTACCACTAATCTATTATCATATTCGAATAAGACGTCTAATTATAAGATAATTTTCATCCATTACATTACCGGCGCAAATGTATAATAACAGAAATAGCATATCCAAAATTTTCTCTATTTTCTTCCATTAATCTTCCTCCATTATCGTCTGCCTCACCTTCAACACTGTGTGTCTCCTTCATAAATCATCACGCGCATACGTTCCCGTACATGTCATGCAGCCAATCAAAAGCGTTTTTGCTTTTGGAACCAATTAAAATGATTTTGGGTTTAATTCGCAGTATATTTGGCCCAATCAAATTCGAGTTTTATTTTGGGTCTCATATTTTGAAATTCAAGTTCAGTTCCGACCATGGAAGTCCGCGATGGGTGTATATGGAGCTGATTGTGAGTTTTTGGAAAAAAAAACATAGAAACTACAGCATTTTTTCGATCGCATGGTGTTCTTCCAACCTCGATTATGCGGTTCAGTTCTGGTGCCCCTATTATAGAATGGATATAAATTCACTAGAGTCGGTGCAGCGAAGAATGACGAAAATGATTCCGGGACTTAGAAACCTACCATATCAGGATAGGTTAAAGAAACTTAACTTGCATTCCCTAGAAAGACAAAGAGTGCGGGGAGATATGATAGAAGTATTTAAGTGGGTGAAAGGAATCAATAAAGGGGATACAGATAAAGTTCTTATAATATCCGAGCAGGATAGGACTCGGAGCAACGGATTCAAGTTGGATAAGTTTAGGTTTAGGAGGGAGATAGGAAGGAACTGGTTCACAAATAGGGTGGTGGACGAGTGGAACAAGCTTAGCAACTTTGTAGTAAGTGCGGGAACTCTGGAAAGTTTCAAAAGGAGGCTAGATAGATTCATGGATGATAGAGAGGTAGTAACTCTCGACAGGAGCTGCCATGCACAGGCCAACCGGCCTATTGCAGACTCCTTATTTTCTTATGTACTAAGAGCAAGACAATGTAAATATAGCAAAGACCAACATATGTGGCGTTGGGTAAGAATCCCAGAATGCAACGACGAACAAGAACCAGGACAATAAGGTAAGAAACAGGTGATTCCATCATATGGTGAGAGTCAGTCAGGTTAGGTTAGGTTTGGGTTTTGTTTTTCTAGTGTTTTTGACATATTTTGCCATGATTTTTTTTTCGGCAAACGTCCAACGAAAAAAATTCGAAAAAAACCCCGGCTAATTTCCGTCAGAAATGAAGGTCATATTCGGTCTAAACACACACAAATACACTAGATAAATATATTTTTGACTCTCTAACATAACGGTGTGACAATGAAAATTTACCAAATTTTGAATATTATATTACCACACAAGAGACTCGGTAATACCCACAGCCCTGAATACCATTAAGGTTTAACCATTACTCTGTGACCTCGAGGTAATAATATCCTCGGTGTGCAGATTGTCTCACTCTTCCCTTTAACCTGAAGATTCTGACGGTTTCATCAAATACGCGGACTCCAGCATAATGCTAACAAATACTGAACGAACACTACACTAGATTAATTTATATTTAATCGAGGGAAGTATGAGCCCTTCCCGGTATAGTAAAAGACATCTCCTAAGTAAACAACTTGCAATTACACCAACACCATTAACTAATATTTACCACCTTATAACACCTGATATTTCAATCCAGGTTAACGCACCATATTTTAAAGTACCGATTCTGAGAACCAATTAATAACACATTTTTGAACACCATCACCGAACACTGCCCAGACCATCATCACGAGTCAACATGTAAACATTAATATTTATCCCATTATATTTCTTTCATCTTCGTAGATTGAGGAGTTTGCGTGTTATCATCCGTATTATTCACATCTCCACTCATTATCTATAAGACTAACACAATTCTACATCAAAATACTCGGTCAAAAATGTTAAAATAAATTTCCCGATGGAGACACTCACAGCCATGGCTCCTTCTGGGTAGGGAAAGAAGGTGTCAACAGATGGCGTGAGCCGCACCGAGTCCAAGGGATCCTGAGACTAAACAAAGCCTAATGATAAACATTTCTATTTGAATTTCAGTTGTTTTATTGTATCATAAATGGAAAAAATTCAATTGTTATCATAGAAATTTCTGTATACTCTGTACTTTAAGTGTATAGGGTGGAATAGGCAAGTGAAATTTACAGACGACAAAGAGACAAACTGGCGCATTTTATTATCTCTCCAGTATAGGAGATTATTTTACCTCGTGTGTGTGTGTGTGTTAACAAGCCACTTTCTTCTCCTGTCAAAAAGATAACTTACCACAAATTTTCTTGTTACTGACAATCAACAAGTATTCGTCATTCATTCAGTTCTTGGACCTAGTAACTCGAGAGACTTGTCCCTTAACCCAGTATGCTCTTCCCCCCTTCTTTTATTTGCATCAATGGTATAATATAATTACGTACTGTATGTTTTGATATAACAGCTTACATGTCATCGGTAGAAGGAAGCTTTTTTGTTTTTATCTGGTGTTCTGTTACATTTAGATAAATAAGGTAAATAGGTACTTCATGAATTACTTTGGTCTTGATACAAGATGCCTTACTACATGCCCAGGCACCATTCCGGAAATGTCTTTTATTCCTTTTTATCATTTTATAGGGGTCAAAGGTCACCAATAAGTTTCCTGGTACCGAGTGGCGGAAAGTGTTGGTGGGTTTTTTCCACAAGACAACATTCATAGCTCATTAATGTAGTCTGCGTAATACTTTTATCCTCTTCACCACTGATCGGCTCGTTAGCCGCTTGGGCTATTGATTGCTCAAGTGCCGTGTTGATTCAGACCCCAAATCCTAATAAATTTTGAGAAAAATTATTCTGGACTCAAATTGTTGACAAAGCTGAAAACAAGATTGAACTTTAAATACTGTACTTGGTGCTACAATTAATATACTCAATGTTTGTAGGACTTCATGAATGACTGATATCTGCTTCTGTTGTACCTGTAATACAGTTTCTCTGGATTCCATCTCATTTTGATTAGTACAAAATTATACTGTTGACCTTCGCTAAGACTGCCTGTAGTCTTGCTCTTCCTGATGCTGGAACTACACCCTCTCTCATGCTACAGAATGAGAATACAATCTGCCCCCCTTCTCCCTACAATAGCTGTAATGACCCTAGTAGTTAACGGCAGGAAATCAACTGAAGCAAAAGAAGTCCCTACATGGCCTACAACCCATCACTGGGATAAGAAAAGGTCCGTCCTACACAATGATCAGTTTCTTCCCTTTTCGTATAAGCATCGTTGACGTGAACTTGTGGCTCTCAGACACAATAATTTCTCTGCTTGTATTAGGCTGTGATACAGACCCATCTGGCAAATTTCTGAGTACATGATGTTTTGCACTTCTCTTCCTGCAAAATATATAACAGTCCTGACGCCTACATCAGCAATATTGCCTCGGTTTTCCCACTGTCAAAGACCTCCTACCGGAGGGAGAGTCACTGATCAGTGAGCCTGACCAGCATAATGTGTAAAATACTGTACTAGAGAGCATCTTAAGAGATGCCATGATGGAACATCTAATATGAAACAACCTTGTAAAGGACTGCCAACATGGTTTTATGCTGGGACGATCCTGCTTAACACAATTACTCAAGGTCCTGGATGTTGAGACTCAAATTCTAGAACAAGGCAGAAATATCGACAATATGTACCTAGATTTTGTCAAGGCTTTTGACCCCACGAAAGGCGGAGAATTAAATTGAAAGAGTATGAGATTCGGGAAATGTCCTAGCGTAGATCGGAGACTTTCTTCATGATCGCAAGCAGTGTGTGGTGATTAATGGCATGAAATCGTCATGTGTACCTATGACAAGCGGGGTACCACAGGTCAGTGTATTAGGCCTGTTGTTGTTGTTTCATAAATGACATGCCAGAAGTTATACATTGCTCCATTCAAATGTTAGTGGACGACCGTGAAGAGCTACAGAAAGATCTCTATGAGCTTCAAGAATGGTTGAAGAAATGGCTGCTAAGGTTCAATGTCATGAAGTACAAGAGGATGCACCTGGGTCGCACCAACAGTGTGGAGGCATATCACATGTCCCAACAGGATGAAGAAACTGCATTAATTGACACAGAATATGAAAAGAACCTGGGTGTGCATGTTAACAAGGAACTTAAGTTCTGGCGCCATTGTGAGAAGGTGAATCAAGCAAAGAAACTAGTAGGTCTTATAAGAAGGTCGCTTAGATGTCTGGATGGTCTGTCGCTCGTCACGATCTTCAAAAGTGAGGTGCTAGACTGTTAACCGATTGAAAATTTCCAATGGAGGGCCACCAGACTGGTGCCTGCTCTACAGAACCTCAGCTACCCAGAGAGATTAGAACGCCTGCAACTGCCTAGTTTATACTATAGACGGGCAAAGGGTGACCTAAGCGAACGAATCGAAGTGTATAAATATCTCAAGAGGGCACTACTCGGTTGAATGTACATACATGGAGCTGGCGGATGCCTGCCCCACAAGGGGTCACAGCCACAAGTCCAGAAAACAGAGAGGGCAAACTTTTTTGGAGTGAGAATTGTGAACTCTTGGAACAATGTGGTTATGATTATTATTACATTTTTGCCCCCAGGCCCCGATGTGGGTCAGTGACCTGTGCCCGGGTCAGTGACCTGTGCCCGGGTGGGCTAATCCCCGTAAAATAGAAAATGTTGTGACGGCACCAAGTGTGAGCTCTTTCAAGGCCAGACTTGACCAACACTGGAGCAGGTTCCGATATACAGTACAGGTATTCATGAGCCAGTTCATGCCCAGTACTTGCCAACAGTGCATAACAGACATGTGACTGACCACCCAAGTGGCTAACAAGCTTATCAGTGGCGAAGATGATAGAAGTAAAAAGTAAAGTAAAAAGTATGTCACCACTTCTGGTATGCTGCCTACACTTTGGTGGGTGCTAGGTGAAGCTCTCTTGTTGTCTCCCAAGTTCTCATCCTTTGGAAAAAAATCTGCTTGTTAACTAAATAATAATCATCTTGTTGCCTTCTTAAGTTGTGATAGGCCTAATGTCTTCGAATGAGTTTGCTGCCCCTTCGGCTTGATTAGTTAATCCCAAAAATTACATTTAAATTATTTACCACTGAATTTTTTCCAATCAAATTGATGTTCTTTCAGTCTTCCCATGGCGTAGGGATACAGTAATTTTTTATCTCAACCATTGCTTAATGACTCCAGTTCAGATGATAACATGTTTGCTACATTCCTTGGATATCTCCTTGACACTAAGGGAACTGTCATCAGCTTGCAACAAAAATTTAATTAAACACCATTGGGCATTTCATTTATATACCATAGGAAGAATAAAGGTTTTAAGACTACGATAAGTTATCGACCAGGAGGCTGATTTGGTATCATTAGCTTTAACAGTACCGGGTATGTCTCCTGTAAAGACTTAAACCAGTCAGCAGATCTAATTCCAGGAGTTTGCAGTTTTCACATAGTGTATCATGATGCATATGTCGGAGGCCTTCTGAAAATCTAATAGCAACCAGATATGGGGCTGAATTTGGCTTCGACTTTTGGAAGGTATTTTTTTGGCTAAGTTTCAGCTTCAAAGCCAGAGGCATGGCACAGGCTTTGGCTTCGGATTTTCTTCTTTACTTTCATATTGTTAATATCTGTAAACGACTGTTCATAGTAATGCAAGATATGGAATGCACTGTGCAGCTTGTATGAATTCCACCACATGTGGGGATCATTTAAATGAAATGGCTGACAAATTGGCAAAAGAGCTCCAGAAAAATAGATACTGTTAGCAATGTAAGTACAGCACCGTACAGTATAAGAATGATAAAAAAGAAAATGAAAAGAATCAGAGATGAACGAGAAAATGCCAGAAGAGAAGTGATTACCATATGTAGTGAGAGTTTTCATCATTATAGTATTTGTATGTTTTACAAAATATCAATGTAACTTATGGGTCTAATTTAACATCTATTAATAATGTTATAATGAGACTAAGATTAATATACAAATATTACTGGCAGATAAGTGGAGGGGCAGGACAGCCTTGCCAACTTTGTTATATGAGGGATGCACATATACTACTGTACAGCATTACACCTGACCCTCGATTTATGCTAGGGTTATGTTCTGCAAAACTCACACAACTCGAAATCGCATAAAGTGAATTTTCAATTTTATGAGGAAAACCATAACCATTTCAAGAGGTCCCCCAACCTTAATTCTGGCATTTTTTCATAACTAAAACACACTAAAAGACAACAGTAAACATAATGCTATATAAGGTGTGGACAAATCATTCACTACTCTAGTGTGTTTAAAAAATAAAGAAAATATAATATAAAACTACAGTATAAGATAAGAAAAATGGCAACATGCCACCTCACAGGCCACCTCATCGCCAGGTTTCCCCTTCCTATACCTTACACAGAATGCTTAGTAGCCAAAAAATTTTGCATTAAGTGAATTAGGGGCAGAAGGAGAGTCCTTGCATAATTGTTAATTCGCATATAATGAGTGCGCATAAAGCGAAAGTCAGGTGTACTTGAAAAATCCAACCATACAGTAACAGTGAGGTCACTACTCTAAAGGAACAAGTTCGGTGGATGATTAATAATAGAAAGATTAAGGTAATTCTTGCAATGTACAAAAATTTTGCACAGGTCTGACATTAACTTTATGCAAGTCTCATAGAAGACAGACAATGGCAGGAGATTACATTATTCTGTCCTTTTAATTGCTTGGGACAGAAAGTTTGGTTAATAGTGCTAGTCAATTAACAGTCTTTCCACCTTCTGGTTTTGTTAATTACACATGCCTGGAGGGTAGAGATTCACTATCATTGATCTAATTGTTTTATCTGTCTCTTGTCATATGGAGTGATTCACATATAGATGATAGCTAGTTTTATGTAGCTGCTATGTTTAACAGAAGACTGTTTGATAGGGTTACAAGCCCTATTTTCTAAGACATGTAATTTTATGTAGGTATGCAATATTTTCCTCCAGAAATTGGAAGCATAAGGTCATCGTCGTGTCTCTTTGTTAGCCATATAATTAATGTTTGGTCTTTAACTTTTCAACTATTGGAGGAATTCAAATAAAGGTTGACAAAATATGTTTAATGTATAAGATGATGTCACTAAAAACAGCCATGGCCTAGGGACAAACACCAACTGGTTCTTGTCTAGTAGAGCATCACAAAGAGTTTTACTGACCTTGATTTATAAAGAATGATTGGGAGTAATTCAGTTTATTTAGATACTGACAAACATATAAACATATCAGTGGTAATAAAGACATATTTATAAAAAAAAAAATTAGTGTGTTTTTAGGGTCAATGGTATTAAAGAATGAATTATGAAATATGCACAATTTTATTTTTATCTCCATAAGGTTAAATTATAAAAGTGCAAAAGCTTTTGCTTCTCATACATAACACTGAACAGTCTCTTAGTCCTGTAATACACACACAGCATTAAAGTAAAATACATACTTTCCAGTAAGACAGAACACTCAGGGCACCATTCACAAAGTCAAGAATCCTTAAACAATTAAAATTAAAGACAAATTACTTTACATGAATTCTCTTCACATAAAAATGCATCTTATAGCAAAAAGGTGCCTGAAACCTCTTGGAGCCCCTTGGGGGACAATAATCAGGCCCTCAATACTGTTGATCACAACACCTACAACTAGAAGAAACACTGTCCTTCAACCATTCCAGTTCAGTATTCTTGCACCAATAGTTAAATGTAAACATTTTCTATCATGAAAGGTTGTTTAAAGAAAGTACAGTATTCAACTAGTCAAGATTTTGTATGTTCAGTGTTTTTACAAAACAAAACAGTAAAATTTGTTAAACAGCAATCTAATTGTGGTTATTGTTTTGATTAGAGAATTTAAAAGTACAATCAAAATATTGCACTATTCTCTGAAACAAAATATAATGGCCACTGATCACATCAAAATAAAATAAATTCTGTAATTCACATCGCCAGATGTGGGAAAACAACAAAAATCACAGCCATAACATGTCCTATAGAAAACATTCTAACAATAAAAATAATAAATAAATATTTACATAAAAAAGCAAATAAGTTCTCTATCCTTTGAATATATTTCTACACTAAAACAAAAACCTCAATACCAATGCATTGCTGTCAACCTAAAACAATCCTGGTTTTTACACAATACAGTATAAAGTACTTTATGAAGAGAGAGAGTAAAGTTCACTATTATGAGATTATGTTTTAGTGATAAGAAATGGGTAGTTATCTACCAAAAGGAAAAGCAATCTGAAAATTAGCTTGATGATACACAAAGGTGTATCATACATCCTCATTACAAAAGAAATCATCTATCTTGTACTTCCCCATCAGTGACAGCCTTATTGTTAAACCCTACACCAGCACACAAGAGAACATGGGTGCATGTTGTTGCTTACTGTAGTTCACAAATTAACTATTCTAAAAGCACCTGAATGTAGGCACAATATAACTAGATAATCCACTGCACTAAACCAAAATAATAAAAATATTTCTTTTAATTTGCATATTTACTTATCTGATTACTGAATTACCAGCATCATGAAAGAATGGAAAGGAATGGAGAGAATTAATTCTGAGATCATGGAATGTTTTACATCTTGAAAGATTACATCATATACAACAAAAGTTTTTTATGTGTAACCAAAAACAAACTCTTTACTATCTAACAGCACTAAGCATCATTAAAATGCATGGTTAGGTAATTAAAGCCTATAAAATTGTCAACCATGTTTACACAAAAAGTTTGTACAACAATTCATCGTTACAGCTACATGAACATTCAATTCTAATTTGATTTCTAAAGATATATCAATGGTAAAAGGCTAAAATATTTCCACTTCTTCTAACATCGTGCAAAATTTTGATCAAATACTCATAAATTTCCTTTCTCTTCCTTGTACAATTTAAATAGCTGAAAAATCTAGATTTACTATATTTTTCTTTACATTTCAAAAGTAGGATTTATTGTTATGTACAATGATAATCTAATGCTTTAAAAATATCATGGAGACTATTTGGTTGGATAAGTGGGCTTTGAGAGAAAAGGCCGAGATCTGGCATGGCCACTACGTCTCTCCTGACGGTCAGTGGCAGAACCCTCCGGAGATGGGTGTGATGCGTTGTTCCCTCCGGCACGCAAATGAGCAGGCACGACTTCCTCAGACACATGGACAAGTCGGGTGTGGATAACTTCACAATCAATCTGCATCATTGCAATATGAGCATTGGGGGGTGCAAGAGACTCATTCATTGGACGAGGTGTAGGCATGAGAAGGGACATACGAGGTCGGGCAGAATCATTACGTGCAGTGGCAGGTACCAGCAAATGGTCAGGGGAAAAAGAAACAACGTAATACGTGTCATCACGACGCTGGATAGCTTCCAGGAAAGAAGACAATCTTGGTACTGTTGTCATAACTGCTGTTTCCTCTTCACTACTGTTGGAGTAAAAAAATATTAAACTTTATCTTAAATTCTCTTGAATCACTTTTCTTTACCCACTTCAACCATTAAATATATATCCATTTAATGAACAATGAATCCAATCAACACTGAAACAAAGATTTAAAATTTTGCACACCTTATAGTGGAGAGGGAATCCCTACTTAACATCTCCCCATTCATCATTGTTAAGTCCCTTATGAATTAAGGAAGGTGTCTGTTTAGCATTGCTATGATTCGTTATACTGTCATTGGCACTTGGTGTTGCACAAGCTGTATGGCAGTGCAGAAAACTTAGGAATCCTTCTCACCTAATTTTAGTATGGTTGTGGCATTGTATACATTTGTACCTCACAGAAATATGAAGGATTAGTTTCATTTTGGTTCATCTAACTCCGACATCATGACTCCAAAACATCCAGCAAGTGATATCACAGTGCCTAGCACAGTATGTATTTGTTTTACATAAAAAAATATAACACATATTAATAAAAAAGAAACATGTATATTCAGTACAAAAAAAAAAACCGCCAGCAATTAACCAAGCACACCTTTCATCAAGAAACAGCAAAAGAGTGTAATTTTAAATGTGGAATTAGACTTTAATAAATGATCAGCTCTGAGAAGGAGAATATGATGCATATATTTCTCAGTATATCCTTCATTACCATATCTTACATAATTCATTCATACGTCCTTTGAATTATTTCATACTTGCTGATTTAAAGTCAAAAGATTAGTAAAAATAGGTGTACAGTATGTGCTGGCTAGCTGATGCAGGGTGGTGGAGATTGTTGTGGGTGGAGGTGGTGATGGGTGGTCAGTTGAATACAATGTTTCTCAATAAATCTTTCATTACCACATATTATATAATAAATAATTTTATGAATTCTTCAATTTGGCATAAAAAAAGTGTTTGTCTAATTTGCCAGGCCTTTTATCAAAATACAAGTAAACTAAACCCTTCCCATTCGTGGGTTTACGATTCATGGTAAGCAGCTGGTGGCTCGGGTGGCTAGCATGCGAGCCTTTTCCCGCACCACATCGAGTCACCCCACGTGCCTGTGCCGTCTCATCTCGCTCTGTTTGCCCTCACCCAGTACCCGTGACCTCACATCCCGTGTTATACTCTCAAAACTTTTGTGTTTCTTTGTGAAAATGGCCCCGAAAGGTGCTAGTGATTCTAGTGGAGTGAAACATAAAAGGCAAAAGTCAATGATGACCCTGGCAAAGAAAATTAAATTATTAGACAAGTTAAAGGATGTTGTTTGGTGTGAATGAATCCACAGTGCGGTACATAAGAAAGTATAAACAAGCAATTCGTGATTCTGTTCAAGTGAGTGTTCTTGCAAGTGCTAAAGTGGTGCAAGTTGTTCGTGACAAGAACATAATGAAAACTGAGAAAACACCGAGCATTTGGATTGAGGACCAGCACCGCATAAGTACTCCGATTGACAGCAACATGATTCGTAAAAAGGCTAAAAGTCTTTATGCTCATTTTTACGAGTCAACAGGTGGTGAAGGGGCTAGTGCAGTGACTAAACCAACTTTTAGTGCCAGTAAAGGTTGGTTCGAGAATTTTAAGAAAAGATTCTCGCTCCATAATGTGAAGCTGACTGGGGAGGCCGCTTCAGCTGACCACACAGTTGCAGGTGCATTTCCTGCCAAGTTAAAGAAAATAATAGAAGAGAAAGGCTATAGACCAGAGCAAGTGTTTAATGTCGATGAATCTGGTTCATATTGGAAGAAAATGCCTGGTAGAACATACATAAACAAGCGGGAGAGGCGTGCCTCTTGGTTCAAGGCAGCCAAGGACAGGATGATGTTCAACTTCTGTGGCAATGCAGCTGGCTACATGATCAAACCTGGCTTGCTTTACCACTCGGCAAACCCTTCCATGGAAAGCAGCTTTAAGATGGTCCGAAGAATCAACCAGGTGTTGTTTCCCTACCAGGAAATGTTTAAAGACCTCAAAGCCAAAATGAAACAACTATCAATCACCATGTTTATCAAGAAAGAACCAGCTACTACTGCTGCCACACCACCCTCCTCCTCCTCCCAGATACCTGCCACCTCACCACCTGCCTCCCGGCCACGCGCCACCTCCCGGTCGTGTGCCACTCTCCACCAACCACCACTGATTCACCATTCTCCACCAGTAATCCTGATGATCCACCTATCCTTCAGTAACCAGATGTCTCCCTCTGTACAGTACACCACTTCATCAAGTTCCAGACTTCCACATACTAATGTAAGTAGAGTATTGTGACTTAAGTTTCTCATATACAGTAAAGGTATACCTGTATAATAGTGCACTAAGGTATTTTATAAGTGGCTATTCACGGTTTTGCCAATTAGCGCCATTTCTTGGAACCTATCCCTCGTAAATGGCAAGGGTCTACTATACTGTATAAACTCTCGAGTGATAAGTAAGCTACCTCAGCCCCCGACCAAGAATGTTAACTTGGTAAGATTCTTAAATTAAATTAAAAGTATTTCACTTGTTTTCTTTGTTTAATAATTTATGGTCATACACAGTTTATACTGTATTTCATTTTGGAGTCATCTGAGAACCAGTGTGTCATGGTTTAGTCCAGTATAGGATTATTATTGGCTAGAGAAGTATTTAGACAACAATGGCACATCCTGATGCTTATGTAAACAAAGGTGGGGAGCGGTGCTGGCACCAGCCTTAGTATCTTTACTTTATCATTAGAAAAAAAAAATTAATAGGAAAAGTTCTATTACTCCATTAATTTGGTTTATTCTTTAGACAAGAAACAACTTTTCTTCTATAAATATTTTTGTTAGGTGGCTAGATAACCCAAGGTACTGTTCTTAAATATTATGATCTTGATGTTAGTTACGTCCTCATTCCTAAAGGGTTAACCTTTAGCATGCAAGATGCAGGGTGAGTTTAGGAGACTTTTTGGAAAAAGTGGATCATAAGAGGCAAAAAAATCTGGTAAGTTAAGCAATATTTTAAAATCTAACTACAACAATTAGTTAACTTAATTGTTTAATTGGCAAAAAGTTCATTTAACTTAATCAACCCAACCCTGTAGTACAGTATGATGCAATCCCTGGGTCCACCAAAACCGGGCCACCAGGAAGCTTGGTCAATCAGTGAAAACATGAAATTTGGCACAGACAATGGATTGACAAAGAGGCTGTGTAATGTTACCTTAATGTGAATGTCATCATATCAGATCATGTAACATTAAATAATGGAATTTAAAACTGTCAGTCAGTCCTAAATTGGAAAATCTTTTAAGGATGTTACTTTTCAGG
The DNA here is from genome assembly GCF_018991925.1 of Homarus americanus. NCBI lineage: Eukaryota > Metazoa > Arthropoda > Malacostraca > Decapoda > Nephropidae > Homarus > Homarus americanus. The sequence continues at coordinate 154,711 of NW_024741379.1, forward strand.
GAATGTTGAGAATGGGTAACTGTTTAAGGCACCTTTGACACACAAAACAAAGCTATTCAGTTTGAACTGGTGTGCTTATATTGTAAATTTAATTACTAAATAACTTAAAAGATTATTGTAAACGAATACAACAAATAATCAAGGTTACCTAGTTGAGGGATCCACCTGTAGTACATCTGGGTGAACATATCGGTAGAGTCGGGTTGGTGGTTGAGAGGGAGGGACCAGAGCATTCCAAACTTCATTAACAACATGCTTTTGTTTCTCTGGAATCAACTGTCCATGACTGAGGAGTCTGTTTCTTCCCTCTTTAGTCTTCAGGTGAGATGTGTGGGGCTTTTCATCTTTCTTCTTTTCAACCTTGGAAGAAGGTTTAAACTTGTGTTCAAACCAGCCTCGGAGCTCAGTTTCTAACCTGAAAGATACAGGGACTATGAAATAGAGTGAACTTAGACAAAAAATATATACAGCATACCCTTAAAATTCGCAGAGGTTAGGTTCTCAAAATGGCCATGAATTACATTTGCTGACGAAGCACATTTAAGGGAAAGGGGTGGCTTGAATAAGTACTTTAAATCGAGAAAATACTGTACCTACTACCTTTACCTGATGACTTATTTTTTACTTTCATTTACTGTATTTTGTCATTCTATTTCTTCTTTTCTCTTAAATCCAGTGATTTTTTTATGTATATCAGGACTTAGGCAATGATATAGTGAGATTTTAAACATTGTTCTGTAAGTACAGTATGCACATAAGGTATGTGTTTTGACTTAAGTACATTTTCGATTTAAGAACGTCTATAGGAACGGAACTCGTACGTAATCCAGGGACTGCCTGTATAACAAATTATAGAATGGAAATTAATGTATTACTACAGCAATAAATTCATTATAGATGCTAGCTTTGCATTCTATATTGTTCACTTTGTTTCAAATTTCACACTGTTTCTCAGAAGTACAGGTATAAAATTACAGTATTACTGTACTGCATATACTATACAATAGTCTGCTTTATGTTTATTTTTGTCTTATAATCATTGTGTGCACCAAAAATAAATAAATAAAAACATGTTTTGGGCATTGTAAGACATTCATGGATTTTTTACATAAGAATGCATCTTTGTTTTTATAACGGGAGTCTATGTGAAAGTGTGATCATATTTATGAAAAATCAAATTACAGTCAACCCTCGCTTTACGCGGTCCCACATTACGCGTTTCCACGTTTACGCGGTACCCTGCCGAAACCGGAATGTTCACTTTCCGCGGTGCGTGTACCCCTTTACGCGGAGAGCGGCTGGCGAGCCGCGCCATTTTTGGATCCAAACCTCCCGCCATCTCTCCCACCATCCGCCATGTAGGTTGCGCAGTGTGTGTCTTTGTTGCGTTATCAGTGACGTCATATGACGTATTGGACTGTAATTGGGCCATGCATCCTTACCTCCCTCCGCTGCTAGCTGTGATTGGTTTAAAGTAATATGACGTGTCCACCCGCAGGAAGGAGGGAGGAAACGCGACGCTTGACCTAGCCGCGGCAGTTTCATCCCTCCAGGCCACACCGTGTATACGTGATTCCATTGTTCTGTAAAATGGCTTCCGCCGGACCACCGCCCCCAGAGAGAAACCTTTCCTTACCTGGACCCAGCCGCCCTAAGCCAAAGAAGACACGACGTTCCTTAAGCTACGAAATTAAGTATAAGATCATACAAGAGTTGGAGAAAGGAACATGACAGGTTGATCTCGCGCGCCAGCATGGTGTTAACGAGTCTACGATCAGGACAATTAAGAAGGATGCAGCCAAGATAAAGGAGCACATGAACATCACAAAGTCTACAGGTGCTTCTATGATCAAGTATTTCCACAACCAGGTGCTTCTCAAGACAGAAAAATTACTTGTGAGCTACTTGGTGCGTCAGGCGCGACGGAACATGGCTGTGGACACGCGCTCAGTTAAGGAGTACGCACGTGAACTGTATGCTGCAGTGTCACGAAAGATGGGAATTACAGAGCCCAAACCCTTTAATGCTTCCTCTGGCTGGTTACAGAGGTTTAAGAAGAGGAACAAGATCACCAATATCAACATTGGTGGCGAAGAAGCTAGTGCTGACCGTGTTGCGGCTAGGGAATTTCCTCCGTTTTTACGTGAGATTATGGAGGAAGGACAGTACACCGACGACCAGGTGTTTAACATGGACGAATCTGGTCTTTTTTGGAAAAAGCTACCTTCCAAGACCTTCGTTGTGAAGAATGCCAGCAAGTGTCGGGGCCGGAAGTTGCAGAAGGAGCGCATCACCGTCCTGTTTACCACCAATGCCTCCGGTACCTGTAAGCTCAAGTTATCGGTGATCCACACAGCACGCAAGCCGCACGCCTACAAGAGCATGGACATGACCAAGCTAAATGTCCACTGGCTGACCGCACGTAAGGCGTGGATGTTCTCTACACTGTCCCTCTCCTGGTTTGATGACTGTTTCGTTCCCGATGTGAAGAAATTCTGTGAGCAACAGAATGTGCCATTCAAGATTTTGTTGCTGCTGGACAACGCACCAGGACACTCGCCCCTACTGTTAGATCGTCACCCCAACGTAAAAGTGGTCTTCCTTCCTCCCAACACTACGTCTATATTACAGCCCATGGACCAAGAGTTAATCTGTAATGTAAAAGCTGCATTCTCTACTAAAAAATTCAAGCTCCTGAACGACTACACCAACACCAAGGAAGAGTTGCATAACCTGAGTGACACCAACACCGATAGCGAGAGCGAAGACGACGAGGATCAACAGTTGGCAGAGCAAGAAGTACTTTTAAAGCAATTCTGGAGAACATTCAACATCAAGAAAGCTGTGGACTTCTTGGTGGAGGCATGGGATCAGCTGTCTGTAGCAACTGTTCGTCACGCATGGAGACATGTGTTGCAAGGCATTCCGGCCATTAGGCAGAGTCAATCTGTGACTGGTGAGGTTCAGACTGTTGCAGTAGCAGTGGACCTTGCCAGAGAAGCTGCGCAGAGTGTTACAGCTGCAGGCTTCTCCGAGACCACCAACGACGACATCCTGGAGGTGATAAGGGATCCTGATGTGACTACCGACGAGATGGTAGATGATGATGACGTCAGTGAAGAGGCAGGTGGTGCGTCATCCCAAGAAGAACGCCGCTTATCCCATAGTAATGTTAGGGGTGCCATCGAGTGTATCGAGAAAGCCAAGCTCCTCCTTTCCGACGACCCTGACGCAAACAGGTATGAAATCTTCACTACCCAGCTGTTGCAGACTATGGAGCCCTACATCAAGGTTTATCACGACAACATAAACACCAGCCGTCAGCAAAGCATAACAGAGTTCTTCGCCCGCAACCCACCACAGCCAGCCCAAGCCAGTGATAGTGACAGCGGTAGAGACAGTGACGATGACTTTGAGTGATTTGTCAGGGAGGCACTAGTAAGTGTGGATGACACCGATGAAGACTCACCTGAGGGCCAGTAGCCTGCCCTCTGCCTCGGAACCAGCCTCCATTCCCCTACGCCGACCCATCTCTTCTACTCACGTAAGTCTTAACCCCAGCCTTGTTTTTTCTAACCTAACCTTCATTTTATTCTTCTCTTATTGACTGTTCCCTTCTATATTATGTGTGGGTGAATACCATCATAAAGTTAAGAGGTTATTTTTAGTAAAACGTACATACTGTATTGTGTCGGGAAAAAGTGGAGTTTGGGGGTCGGCCCGGTCTCTATTTCAATTAATCCCATATGTTATGTTGTTCACTTTATGCGTTTCTCACTTTACGCGGGCCGCCGTGGGTTGAATTAACCGCGTAAAGTGAGGGTTCACTGTATGAAAATTTTTCAGGAATGGGACCCCTTTATTAATTGGGAAATGACTAACTATTTTGCCAAGAGGAAATTGATTTCAACTTAGGATCTAGACATCTGACCCAAATTCAATTTGAAGTCTGCCTTAAATTTACAAGGTAAGTTAATTTTCTTACCTTAAACTTTCTGTGGCATTGATGTACATGGGGCAAGTATGAGAGCTGTTGGTGGGTAGCTGGGGTGAGCTTCCATCCTCAGTTGATCCTATGTCATCACTGGACCAGAGGAGTGAGCGCTGATGAAATCCTGAGGTGATACTTGATGTCTTGCTCCCATGCATCATTGTCTTGAGTGACTGTAATTTTGATTCACTGCTGAGAAGAACACCGCTGCAAATAAAACAACAATATATATTCTTATATCTGGAGGTACTGTACCTATAGATTCTGTAAAGATACATAATTAAAATTTACAATACAGGGGTGTATAAGGAATGAAAAGAGGGTTCAATAGGCATGACTGCCTGTTAGGGACAGTGTGGATACAGCTCACTATTTACAACCACATCTATGGTGACTGTGACCTCAGGGATATCATAAGCATTTCTAAATTAAAAAAAAATATATCTATGTTGCCCAGTTTTGTGAGATTTAAATGGATAGCTTTAGATGATCATGATTATAGTGAGAAAGATTTATAATGGATAGTGAGGGTGATGCCGAGAACACATGTTGCTGAATAGTAAATATACAGTATACAGTAAAACCCCGCTTTACGCGGTTTCACTTAACTTGTTTCCACGTTTACGCGGTACCCTGACGAAAACACGGAATGCTCACTTTACGCGGTGCGTGTACCCTTTTACGCGGAGAGCGGCTGGCGGCCCTCTCGCGCCGCGCCATTTTTGGATTCAAACCTCCCGCCATCTTTCCCGCCATGTTGGGTAAGTGGAGCGAGTAGGTTGCGCAGTGTATGTCTTTGTTGCGTTATCGGTGACGTCATATGACGTATCGGGCTGTGATTGGGCCAAGCATCCTTACCTCACTCCCCTGCTAGCTGTGATTGGTTTAATGTACTATGACGTGCCCCGCCGCGGGAGCGTTCAAGCCCCTTGACCTACCCGCGTCAGTTACACCCCGCCCGGCTACACCATGTATATCAGTATCCATTGTTCCATAAGAATGGCTTCCACCGGACCACCACCACCACAAAGAAACCTTGCATTACCTGGACCGAGCCGCCCTAAGCCAAAGAAGATACGACGTTCCCTAAGCTACAAAATTAAATACAAGATCATCCAAGAGTTGGAGAAAGGAACAAGACAGGTAGATCTCGCGCGCCAGCATGGTGTTAACGAATCTACGATCCGGACAATTAAGAAGGATGCAGCCAAGATAAAGGAGCACATGAACATCACAAAGTCTACAGGTGCTTCTATGATCAAGCCCAAGCCAGTGATAGTGACAGAGACAGTGATGGTGACTTTGAGGGATTTGTCAGGGAGGCACTAATAAGTGTGGATGACAGTGATGAAGACTCACCTGAGGGCCAGTAGCCTGCCCTCTGCCTCGGTACCAGCCTCCATTCCCGTACGCCGACCCATCTCTTCTACTAACGTAAGTGTTAACCCAAAACTTGTTTTTTTCTAACCTAACCTACAGTATATTATTCTCTTATTGATTGTTCCCTTCTATATTATGTGTGTGTGCATACCATCATAAAGTTACGTATTGTGTCGGGAAAAAGTGGAGTTTGGGGGTCGACCCGGTCTCTATTTCAATTAATCCCATATGTTATGTTGTTCACTTTACGCGTTTCTCGCTTTACGCGGGCCGCTGTGGGTTCAATTGACCGCGTAAAGTGAGGGTTCACTGTACAGCATTAAGTAAAATAGTTTCAGTTATATGTATACTTCCTATTTAACATCAAAGTAGAAAACCATTTTAAATATTTCTTAGGTTAGACAGTCCTAAAACTTCTCACATTCTGAGTTACAGTATAGAAAAAAAAAGTACTTACGTTAAGGGCCCGAGGTTGAGAGAGAATAAAAAGATAATTGCAAACAATGCAGTTGTGGTCTTTCTGCTTGGGTTCCGGCTAACTGACTGTCGTAAACTTGCACACTGAGCCTCCAGTGAAACAACTCTCTGCTGTAGACGTGAGTTTTCCTGAAAGAAACATTATTACATCAAGATCCATTGGGGGATTTCTCATATAATCATCCCCCTTCCTCCTACAATTTATATAAATCAGAAGAAAAATTTAAAACTTCTCAAGTTTGGAAGAAAAAAAATTACAGCCAGTAATTTGAATGAACAGTATTGTAGAAAGTCCTTTCTGACTAAATGTCACGAGTAAAGTTTTCTCTCTGACTTAGTGTTTCCTTTGCTGCCACTCAACCACCCTTTTTCATAATTAAATTTTAAAATTTTCTGTTTTGTTAGATTTAAATTTAATCCTGACAGTGAGGTCAGCTAAGTTCAACCTTCTTGTGTCAGAAATGCTTCTCACCTCAGGTCATCATCAAAGAGACCGACAGGGCCTTACCGGGCACAGCATCCATTCTCCTGACTGAGACCTAACAGTTAGGTCAGAGTCAACACTTTACAAATCAGGCCATCATCAATCCCCCCATGAGATGTGAGAGCTAGTGACATTGGGGTCAACCTGTTTCCAGTCACAAAGGTTGTCACAATAATGTTGTTAATGTTGGCATCATGGGCCAGCCTGTCAGGTCATATATAATAGGGCAGTCCAAGCAATCCGCTTCAGTTTTAAGAGACATCATTGTGTGAACTTGTGAAGGTTAGATTGATAGAGAAAATTATCTTAATGTAATACTGTGTGCAATAATACCTGTAACTAGTAATGTAAAAACTGAACAGTCTCTGATTTTGAGTAAATTTGAAAAGGGGTATAAGGGAAGTGAATGTGGTTTTACCCTCATTGTACTGCTAAAATACTACTGAAACTTATAAATGATACTGTGTGAGTGACAGCTTTTCATGCTGTTCACTTGTTTATTGTGTTGAGGTCTTGAGGATGAGATGTTTATGTAAGGAGAGAATATGGCTGCTAGAAAAGGGTAGTTGTCCCGGCTGTCAGTCAAGCTGTTAGATGAAGGAGATAAATAGACACATCACGTAGAGCATCTAGTACTGAAAATATTGAATTGTAAGCAAAAATAGTTAATATTTTTTCATGTTTTAAGATATCAGTTTTGCCACCAAGTTGCATTAATTTCATCCCTTTGATAGTTTGCAAATACTAGAGGTCATGGGCCATGAATGGGGGAGTTATCATCATCATCGCTTTACGGCTATTTTTCATGCTTGCGTGGATTACCAGATGGTAGTTCTCCTTGTTGCACGGTCTCTTGCAGTCTCTCTCTTGTCAGGTTCCTAACTCTAATGTTATTTCTTACAACCTCTACCCATGTCATTCTAGGCATTGCTCTTCTTCCCTCCACATTTACACATGGGCCTCTTGTCCCAATTGGTCTTATCCATTTTCTCCACATGCCCAAACCATCTCAGCCTGCCTCTATGCAGGCCTTCTCCAAACTCTCAATACCCAGCCAACCCCTTATCTCTGAACAGGGCCTCCTGTCTTTCAGTGTCACATTTCACATCCACCTCACCATTTTCATTTCGGCTTGCTCAAGTCTTCTTATGTCATCCTATTTAAGTGTCCATTTTTCAGTGCCATACATCACATTTCTCACACCAACTACATACAATCTGCTTTTCATTTTTGAGGGAAGGTCCTCTTGTCATCAATAAAGGCAGCAGCTCCCTAAACTTCCTACAGCCACTTCTGTCTTTTGTAACTGAGCAGGCTTCAGCACCCCCACCGGCACTGATCATGTCACCCAGTCCAAGGATAGGGACCTATCTCCAATGTTGAGTTTCTCCAACCTTGCTGTGGGCACAAGGTTACCTGCACATACAGAACACTTAAAAATGAGCAAAATCCCACAGTCTACCATCTACTCCACTGCACCTCTTGTGTACTCACCTTCCACATTCATTGCATATTATTGAGCTGCTGCTGCCAACACCTTTCTTGCAGACAGCATATGGCCATTTTCCACCATATGTCACTCACCCACACCACTAATGGTCATGCATTACATCTTGTCTGTCCACAGTTTTGAAGATACAGAGTTAAAATTTGTTAGTGAGGTGCAGATGGACTAGGGGATGCTCATACACCATCTTCTGTCCATCCAGGAAGGGCAGGTTGGATGCATTTTCACAGTTTTGAAGGTAAAGCCCTAAGGGATGGCCTAAGGGATGGTTGTGTACTATCTCCTGTCCCTTCACCATACATACTGGCAGAATGCAATAATTGTGCAACTAAATCTCACTCAACTACACAAAAATTAGAAGAACAGCACTTTGAATGAAGTGGTGGATAAATTGTTAAATACCTCTTTTAACTTTTGATTTTCTTTTTGAAGATCTGTGATGTTTCCTTCAAGGGCAGTCAGGTATTCTTTTTTCTTTTTCCGAGACAGACTTGCAGACTCTCTGTTCTTGATCATCCTTTGTTGTCTTTTGAAGGCTTTCATCTATGGGGTAAATTGAAAAATTTTATACTTCTTTTTTTTTTAAACACAATTATTACCACAGATTAGGGGTAACAACTTGTGTAATATCTAAGGTGTTGGTTAATACTGTAAGTACTCTGATTGATTGGCAAGCATGCACAATCTTTCATACAGAACGTGATTTTTATTTTTTTATGATACTGTAGCAAGGTAAAAAAATTGAAGAGAATAAAAGAAAATTTGTCCCCATGAGTTAGTATGGACTGTGGGAGCGGGAGGGGGTCAAGTGTCGGTATCTCAGCCCGCCAAGCAGTGAGCTGCGTTATTGTTATTTTTCAACTTGCAACTTTGGGTAGATATACATAATTTTCCTCATTCATACAGAATGTACAAAAAATAAAAATAAAAATCATTACAGGATTAAATGTTTATTACGTGTAGTAACTAACAGAGAGCAAGGGAGCAGCGTTCCCTCGTGGGTCCGCTGTCCCGTGTGTAGTGACAAGAGTATCAAATGGCAACACATTTATTTATTTATTTTTATTTACCTTTAATATTTATTTATTCTTCATATTTACTGGTACAGTATATATTATTTTATGTCTAAGGATTAGTTTCTTCCACATGCAAACCATCCTCTGGACAATGTGACACAGTTCAACTGCTTAGCCTGGCAGTCACCGATACTGGCAGAACCTCCCACTTATTCCCCGTGGGTCGCACATGTTACGGCATTCCGAGATTGTTTCATCACATCTCGGAATATTGCGAGTGACTGTACATAATTTTTTCATAGCAGTGACAATGTAGGAAAAGCATTTGGGTAGTGACCATCAAAAAACTTATCTCTAGTCATTACATAGTGGTAAATGGTGTTAATTTTTTAACACCGTAAAATTTATCAAGGGTATAGTACAGTATGCCCCCCAAGTTTGTGGATTTTTACTTCGCCATTCTCGGTTATTTGCGGATGACACACCTGGATGTACCCAAGAATGTCTGTGAGTAGTTTTAAAGTTGCCGGCATTTTCGTGGCTGGGACAGGGAGCCATTCGTTCTAGAGACAGTAATTTCCTTTACCTGCATTGTAAATATATGTGTGTGTGCGTGTGTACACACACACACACACACAAAACACTTACAAATAAATAATAATTGGAAAATCCTCTCAAGTAATCAGAAACAAACTTATTACAAATGTGATAGTCTACCCTCGAGTCCGTGCTTTATTACTTTACTAAGAGAGCTCGGACTTGAGGGTAGACTGTCACAGTTTTAATAAATTTGTTTTGGATTAAAGTACTTGAGAGGATTTTCCAATTATTATTTATTTGTAAGTGTTTGTGTATGTGTGTCTACACACACACACACACACATATATACAATACTACAGGTAAAAGAAATAATTGTTTTAAGGGCAAACACATAGAGGGAATATACATTTCTTTGTACACAAGTAACAAATGTACACCCCCCCCCCAGTCCGCAAATGTTATTTGCGGATTTGGCGATTCGAAGCCATTTTGAGAGCCTAACCTCCATGAATTTGGGGGGCCACCTGTATATAGATCCATCATATAACAGTTGTTGCCTCTATATCTGAATTTGAAAAGGTTTCATACTGACTTGATAAAGTATTATTTAATGTACAGTATGTGGAAAGTCAACAACTCTTTCTAATGCTTTCATGTTCCAATTACATAAAATTAGGATACAAGTACAGGGTATTAGAAAGAGAGTAACCACCTGTTTATTTCCTTGACCTCAATAATGGGAAAATGTTCTTATTTACCCTCCTAAATCTACCATATAAATATTATATTTTTATTATGAAAAAAAAAGGGTAAATAGTTATGGTCAAGTTAATATCAGTAAATTATTTAATAATATTAAAATTTTGAGCGTTTTGGAGATAATAGGTACGGTTCACTGACCATCCTTTCTTGTAAACAAACTCAAGGGTAGATGACATGCAGAGTGATGATAATAATGGTGGTATTGTTGGTAATTTTGAATTAGGGTGAGGTAGTAATGGTGGTGGGGAGTGGTTAAGAGGTGGTGCTACAATGCACAAGGATTTATAGTTATAGTACAGTACTTAAAGATATTTTTGAGGCTTTACTAAAATTTGCATCTAATAGTAACCCTCATCCCTACATATCTCTTACGTACCAATAATTTCGCTTAATGTTAGGTTTTCAGGAACGCAACCCCATCGTTAAATGCGGGATATCGTTATATTCTTTTGATTAGCCCCTTCAGTGTGCTGTACAGCACTCACTTTGAAACACCAAAGTCATATTGTTAGCCATTTTCATTAAACAAGTGTATACCATCTCTGTACTCAATTTAATGTTCTGGCTACCAGGACCTTATAACAATGGACCTCTCTTGGATTCCTTCAAATTTCATTCCTCTTCCTTAGAATAAAAAAAGGACCCAGACAATGTTCACTTACATCAGGCATGCTGCCATGCTTCATGCCAGGAGCAAGGGCTGGAGCCAAAGGTGTCAGGGGAGTGGATGGTGGTGGTGGTGAAACCACTGTTTGTTGATTTCCAATCTGCAAATAATAAAAAGAAAAACTAAAATACTGACAATAGGCTACCATAGAGCCACATCTGAACACTCCTGACAATTTGGGCAATATCTAATGTTTATAACATGAGAGAATTATCAAGAATTATCAGAAGAATCCAAACCTTTCCCTCACCTCAAGCTATCAATATGTTGGTTTAGACCTTTACTCACTTTATACAAGGTGGCCAGAAACAAGAGCAGGACAGTCACTTTATAAAGTTTTCACCTCAACCTTTCAGAAAATGCTTTAAAGGCCTCAGAATACTGTTTCCAGAATGGCCCAAAAATCATACAACCAACTACCCACAGGAAGACCTGGCTCTTCTGGCCACACTTGTGACCACCTTCAATAGGATTCAGTGAACACCATCTATAATAATCATTATAGATGAAAACTGAGCTATTTGTCATATCAACTGCAACATAACCCAGGTCAACCTCCTGATTGGATTGGTCAGAAATTACAAATTCTAGTCCAGTAAGTATCTATTTACTGTACTAGAAATTATAAAAACACACTCCATCTCGGAAAAACAAAAGCAGATGAATCAATCCATTCCATGTCAGCTGTATCTAGACCCCAGTTTAAAGGTGAAGGACAAGCTAAGATTAACAAAATCATTCATGTTTCTTATTCCCAGCCACAATTTGGTGACATGACCTCTAGATTTGCAAAAAATTACCGTTTGGAGATTCACATGTCTAACAAATTGTGATGGCTGCAAACAATGTATTTGTGCACTGTTACGCTTGTTTGCTAAAGTGTCTCATTTTCAATACTTCTAAACTAGAAAGATATTACGTAAGTAAGAAACAAAATACTGTACAGTACAGTAGTCAAAGGAATATTCTTACAATATCATATGGCATGTGTCATTACCTAGAAACAACAAAATCATCTTGTGAGAAAATTCTCAGCTTATGCAGTGAATACAATACCTTTGTTGGGCATGGAATCTGAGCATCTTATGAGTACATGTGTCAAGAACTCTTCCCAAGATGAGGTGTACCCTTCACTGATCTTTAAGAACAAACAGCAAGAACAATGTATTTGCAACAAAAACAGCTGTTCAAAAGAGGCTTGAAAACTGACCACCATATCTAGACTTGCCTCAATAGTCAACAGACAGCCAAGCTGTGGCAGCTGAGTGGTACTTTCACACAGAGAAGAGACACTAGGCAACAATTTCTTGGTCTTCTTGGGTGTGGCATACAAAGGACTGGCTGCTGATTGGCATGACTGGCACTCTCACTTGGAGCTTAGCCCTGTCCTGTTGCCTGTCAGGCATCAAGGTATGCCATGACATAAATATCAATGTCCTTTATGAACAATTGTAATGAATCTAATTGCAATGCAAAATCTCATGACCCATCAAGTTTTCCCATGTGTCTTTTATTTCTTATATTTTTAAGCACATAAACCTTCTTCTGCTACACATGGTGCAGGTTGACCACACAGGTGTTGATCTCATGTTGTTCTTACACCTTTCACTGTCATAGATTTCTCTGAAAAATACTTGCTTGTATGCTTTAAAATTAAATAAAACCCTCACTTTTTACTTACTTGTGTGGTAAGGATTGATGTGAGTGGGTTGGTGATGGTGGTGGTGTTGGCAGTAACTTGGGCAGGTACAGGAGGCACCTTTACTTGCACTATTCTTGTACCTCCAGCAGGAATAGTTCTTGTTACTGCTGTGGACATTATAGTGCTTAACTTAAAATACACAATCCTTTGTAAGTTTAAATATGTCTACTGGGTCTATAACACTTAACTGATTACCTGTACATATAAACAAACGTGGCCGGACAGATGGCCGACGGACTTTTCACCGACGGACATTGAGCCGACAGACATTTGGCCGAACGGACAATAGACCGAATGGACAATTAGCAGAACGGACATTTGGGCAAATAGACATATGGCCTTTTTAATTTATTTTTTATTTTTATTTCTTCTTTGCATTGTATTTGCTTTATAAAACACAGGATTATAGGGATAACTATTAGAAATTTTTTAAATTATTTTTTTTTCATTCTATTTTTGCTATGTTAGATTTGTTAATTTCTTTCATTTTTATATATTTTGTTTATATATACGTATATTTATTGTTAGGTTAGGTTAGGTTAGGAAATGCAAGTCCAGTCTTCGACTTTGTTTTTGTTTATAGAACAACAAATTTGGCCAGTTGTCCATTCGGCCAAATGTCCATCCGTGAAATGTCTGCCGGCCAAACGTCTGTCGGCCAAGTGATCGGGAGCCTAAACAAAGGGGTGTTGGATAAGGGGATACAGATTTTGAGTCCTTTCCATGTGGTTGCTAGTTATGAATAGGTTACTAACTTTACAAATGGGAAAGTAAAGGCAGTCCAGTTCATTGCCAACCACTCTGTTTCCTCCTTTTGTGTGTGTGTGTTAAAAATATATATATACTGTACAGTAATAATAATCAAGAGACACCAGAAATCAGTGACAAGATTCTTCCACCTAGAGGCAAGGTATGTGGAAAGGATCAATTTAATCAGTGTAAGGAAATCCAGGTTAATATTGATGACTAACCCGCTGCTGCGTTATTTGTTTTGATGTTTCCTACCATATTTTCATCAGGTGTGTTGTGATACCCGTATAATCATTTCTTGTGCAAATGCTTCATTTGGTAGATAATGTGGTGCCTAGGTGCACTCTATGTGGTCTTTCTTTGCAGTGATGCGGCGGTAATGCCGTATCCTGGATGTAAAGAGCCAATTATATTGAAGTACAACATTTAAAAACACTGCGCCGCCAGGGCCGGATCGACGCCGATGCTCAGTGTATGCTTAAGAACCACACGATACTTTCTGTTTAATATACCGGGGGGCGGAGCCCCACAGCCAGGAAGTTAAGTAAGGTTAGGTAGGTTTCTTTGGTTAGGTTGGTGAGGTCTTCTAACAACGCTTCTGTAGCTTGTTTTTCTTATCGACTAAGGTTAGGTTAGGTTAGGTTCAATTTAACCATTCTTATCGACTAAGGTTAGGTTAGGTTAGGTTCAATTTAACCACTTTTTAACACATTTGCACAAACTAAGACAGTGTCCAATATCAATACAGTGAAACTGCGACATTTTTAAAATCGTTTTCTATGAAAAACTGGCAACGGGTCAGTCGTCAATAATGGCCTTGAACTTTGACCAAAACCCCAAAATATATATGAAATTTGCTCTCCCTTTGGGTTAAGGTGCCTAGGCAGTATCATGCTCACTAGTGCATGAAAACTGAAGTTCGGTGACAAAACAAAAAGTCAAACATACATCACAAATGGCAAGGGTGATGACAATATAGTACTGTACAGTATATATTTTTCAAAAATTAATCAGAGGTAAGAGGATGTAACTGAGAGAAATTGGAGCCATTCTATCTAAGATTCAGCAAAAAATCCAAATTTTTGGTAGCACTGAACTCACAATTTCCATGTTTACTATTACTGTATTGTACTTACCTGTCTTTGGTAAGGTGAGCTTTTGGCCATTAGAGGAGTTGACGATGCTAATAACCTGAGGCTGTGTTGAAGTGGTGGTGACAACTTTGGGCTGGATCTTCATTGTTTTGGTGATGCGACCTCCTTTTGTGGCTCCCGGAGCATGAGATCCTAGGTTGTGTGACAATTATTGCGTTATACATCAGAGAAAAATAGATTAATAATACAAAAAATGCAATAATTAACTTGATATATCGCTTGGTAGTTTTTCATGTCCCACCCAAAGATATGATGAAGGAGTTTGAAAGTGTGTGTACTTTAATTAACTTAATAGCAGTTCTGAATAAAAGTGAGGTGATGAATAATAGCCAGAAGAGGAATATGGTACTATAGTGCATTTTTACTCAGTTGAGAAAAGATGCCCCGTCCCCTCCTCAAGAGTTACAGCTGATTGGCCGTTGCAAACCTGTCCGATTTTGTCCTGAAGTAATGATGTACAGTATTTCTAAATGAATTTATTCATAATCTTTAAGATGACCGTTTCTGACGAGAAAGACATTTAGCTAAATTATATAAAGATACACACATTCATTATTTCAAACATAAGCACGTGGGAAGTTTATCAGAAGTATTATACATGAATTAACTGTTAAACTCTGGTAGCAAATTCATGCTTTTGGAGGATCCATTTAATATATACTTATTTTTACCCACAATAAGGCATACTAAGACAAATTATGTATCAGTAATACTACATCATGCAAAAACAACATTTTGAAAGATCAGAATCACATTGAAATATTACATGACCATCAGCAGAGGCGGGAAATATGACTGCGAACAACTTCATATTTTTCCCGCCTCTGCAAACACACAGGGAAATCACCGAGCCAATATCATAATTTGGGTGTGAAGTGTGGACTCAGATGTTAGATGGATGAAGCAGTTGAAAAGCAACAGAAATGACATAGTTGATAGCATTAGGTGAAGTGAACAGGTTGAGAAAAAAAATAAAGAAAGATGTATGAGATGGGAGAATGAAAGAAGTTGGACAGAGAGTACAGTATATCAGGGTTTGTTCAGAGGGCATAGACATACTGTACTGAGAGAATAGTATAGAGATTGGTTCAGAAGAGTAAATTGTACACATCAGAGGCAGATGGTTGGATGATAAAAGGGAAGACAATGATTGAAATGGAAGGATGGCTTAGAGGAAGTACAACTGCATTACAAATGGTGTAGACTGATACACAGAAAGCAGCCATGCACAAAAAGACAATGTTGAATGGTTTATAGGGAAATCACAGCAGTTATTGTGAAGGGTGAGCAAAAATGAAGAGACAATCTGAGTTGGCTCTTGATTTAACTATCTGGTAATACAATATAAAAGGAAGAGGTTTACAAGATTACACACACATACATATATGGTATACAGTATACCAGGGGTGGCCACACTTGCTTAACCTAAGAGCCACATACGATAATCTTCAGACATTTGAGAGGTGCAAGACTTGAAGAAAATATAAACATGTTTTTAGTCTAACATATACATTTTATTACAAAATTATGAGCAAATATTACAAAGAAATACATGTATGCAGTAATATTTACTAAGGTATGTAGTTGATAAATTTTTTAATTTTATGTTTCAATAATCAGGAGTACAAATATTTACCAAATGTTATCAAAATCTTGAGTGATGTTTGTTTTAACGGTGTTGAGCATGTTTAATACATAATGAACTACGGGCAAATCTCAGAAAAAATATGCAAGTCTGCATTTCAGTAACATTAAATGGGATTGTTGAAGGAAAAAAAAATTGAAAATATTTTCAATTTATATATTTGTCTTAGTAAACATTTGGTCAAAACTTGGAGGAAAATATAAAAGAAAAATAAGCAAACCAATAAAATTAGAGACATGTTAATCAGATACCATCTCATAATGCTGTGTAGTGAGTGAGTGACACATTGCAGATAATGCACAAAGGTTTACCTCCTTTAACAGTAAATGCAAAATCATCCTTCCCTTCTGGCTTTAAATTTCTGTTTTCATCTTCATACTTTCGCGTCTTACGACTAGAAGATATCATCTCCCTTCACAGACACTGCTATCAAATAAATTTAACAGTATTTAAAATCAACTTATTTTTATGAACTGTACCAGGTAGATCTGGACAGTTTATTGTCTTGTTACACTGAGTTAATGTGTCAGGTCATAACGTGAGGCTGTGCCCCGTGCTCTGCCCCTCCCTCCGACTTTCCTACGTAATCCCTGACCTGAAATTTACTGACCTGACTCAACACTGATGAATGACACCTGACTAAATTCTAGAATTAATTAAAATTAAGATTTAAATTCTTAAATATTTCTACCTACCTTGAATATTTAACTTATGTTTTAATCCTGTGACCTCTCACATTATAAACACAAAGCTCGAACTTTTTTTTTTACTGGTACCTTTTATATTGATCATAATGCAAAAAGGAGTTCAGCCAAGATATTTTCGCGGGCCACACATTAAGTGCAGCTCGCAAGCCGCATTTTGACCACCCCTGGTATATAATGTGCAGTATATTCATGATTAAGCACATATGTTCAAGATTGTTTTTTTTTAAATTTTCCTTGCTAAATGCTACTTATTCTAACAACAGCAACAAAGAACAATACTGTACGGTAGTGTCTAAAACTTAATATTGTGCAGTAAACCATATGATTATGTGATCTTATACTAACCATTCCTTGTTGTGATGGTAACAACTTTGATAGGTTGAGATATTTGATTTGTTGAGCCACCATTTCCTGCTTGTCTCTGTTGCTGGTGTTGCTGTTGATGTGAGGGAGAGAGCACCAACTGGGTGTTGGTAAGACTGACAGGTGACAGAGGCTGCGGACTGTGTGGGGGCGAACTCTCACTCTGGGGTGGTGTGACCGGTGGTGTGTCCAGTGCCTGTGGATAGCACCATACAATCTTGATCATTTACTCAAGGTTATCTATTAAGATATCTAACAGGTTTTGGGACAGTGACAGAGTGGGCAAAAAAGATGTAATTCATTTCATAAAGATTGGAAATGGAAGGTTCAAGGTGAATGAAATTCAAAGAACCAGGAAGGATGTCTGTGCTGATAAAACGAGGAAAGAGAATCTCCTTGGGGCCGGGTTCAGATGGGCCCGAGTTAAGTGGGCACTGGGCAGTCCCCGAGTTACTTACAGGTTATGTTCCTGGACCCTGTTCTTAAGTTGATCTGTTCGTAAATCGGTAAAGTGTTAATTCCATATGTTAGGTTAAAGCACAACCTTGCCTATACAAAACAACATTAATATCCCATACATAAACAATAATGTAAATACTGTAAATAAAGTGATGTTAACAATATAAAAAAATTAATTTTATGTAAAAAATGGGATTTTTGTTACAGATTATTCTGATAATTATAATGGTATCCCATTCATATGAGCTAATGTTCGTAACTCAGGGACTGCCTGTAATCCTTATAAATGAGTGAATGAGAGGAGTAAAGGGGAAGGCATTGAAGAATGATGGGAACAGATAATAGAGAAGGAATGAGGGAAGGTAAGGTTGACAGTGTTGATTAAGGAGAATAAAAGGGCCACTTAAGGAAAATAAAAGGCCACTTGTAAATACAGAGTGTAAAAATGAAGGCAGGAATACAGGGAGATTAGAAAAGAAGCAAAAAGAATGATGAAAAAAATGTAAAATAAGAGCAGATGAAAAATGGAGGAAAGGTTATCAGAAGGTTTTGAAGACCAAGATGCATCCTGGAAGGAATTATAGTAAATAAATGTAGTAAACCAATAGAACACAGGGAAACAACAGCTGGGAGAGGCACAGAACTAGAGGAAGAGCTCAGTTCATTCAGAAAAGGAAGGTGTGTGGACCAAATGGGTGTTTAAGAAGAAGACTGAAAAGTTTAAGGGAAGAGAATGAAGTTTTCTGCAGTATTTACGATTTTAGAGAAAGCACACATTCCATTTATTATTTTTATTTAATTTATTTTTTTATTAAGGATAGTGAAGCTTGTGTTACAGAGTTTGCTAGGAAGGAGGACACAGGTTCCCAGTGAAAGTATAACTGCTGTACATCAAGGAAGTATAGGATCACCATTGTTGGATAAATTTTTTAATAAGGTTTTCAAAGTTTACTCAAAATTCTTTAACTAATTTTCCAACTCTCTGAGGTTGACTTACACTGATAAACATGATAACACAGAAAGCATGGCACTGAATATACTGTATATGACCCTTTCTTACATCCACTTACCCTGACACTTGGCTTGACATCTGAGGCATAGAGCAACTCCCAAATGTCATGATTATCATCTGGGGATGGTGGCATCTGTAGGAAGTGCTGCGGAGAACATGGTTCATCTTTCACCTGCAATTCACACAACAATTACCAGGGAGTTCACCACTTGTCACAGTGCTGACCACTGAACACTTTCATGCTAAAATACAAAATTATTAATTAATTTTCATGTTTTTCTTGCCGTAGTTGTATATTAAAGAGTCCCAACTATATACTGTACTGAATCTAAAAGAGAAAGTGGGTACCATGTGCCTGATGACAAAAGAGGGCACTGTACTCAACCACCTCCACTTCCTCAACTAAAGTTAGGTATCCAATCACAACTGGGTTGACTGGGAGTACCCTAGGCATTGAATGCTGTACTGTATAAACTTAGCTGCCATACCACTAGCATGAATTTAAATTTAATGTCTTACATATGGAAAACTACTTGAGATTTATTCCCAGATGCAATAATTTGAACAGTATTAAGGTTTGATACTGCTAACTTTAAACCAATCAATACTTCCATTACTTCATGGCACAGACAGTATTTAGGAAATGTAAATACATCACTCCAACCAACTTACAAGGGAACCATAGTAAATGAGATCTAGGTCTCATGTCATTGGATCGTTATAAAATGAGTCGGGATCAAACCTTTATTTATAAAACTTTATGACGACACTTGAATCAAAAGTCAACGATCAAAACAGGCAGAAAGAAGCTCCAGATACAATGCAACAAGCTTATCCAATAAAAGTTTGGTCCCTACAAAACAGAGGGAAACAGGCACAATCCATACAAACTCCCAATTACCTAAGTCAGGAACATGAAGACACCCAGAGAGATAGTCTTGCAGAGTGAGACCCAGAGAAGTCAAACAGAATTTCAATTGATATGGTCCATACCAACTGAGAAACTAGGGTGCCCCAGACTCTGACCTGCCAACAATACCCAACTAACCCCCCAAAACAAGGTAGCCAGAAAACCTAGAAAAACCAAACAAAGATCTTGTACTTGGCCAACAGATCAGGTCTCTGCCTGCTCTATGAACAAACATCACTCCTGTAAAAATTCATCTAGCAAACCAGGGTTCACTATCTTAATAAGGTCACAAGCCTATTCATTAAGAATCATAAGGAGCTTATAAGGTTGCCTGACCCTGCTAGGACTACAGTCATTTTTCTTAGGTTAGATGTCTGTGAGCTGTCAAACAGTACCAATGGCAGGTGAGGTCTGTTAAGTCAGGCAGTGTCTCCATGTTGCTAAGGTTCAGAAAGACCAGACCTGACTTGAACCAAGTTATAAAACGTTTGACTTATGTCAGGTTTATCCTCTCTAAAATGGAATTCATTCATTCAGAGACACAGTGACATCTTATTCTCACAGCAACAACTGAACAGTCAAAATATCTCTCTCTAACAGTAAAACCATTCACTTTGTAGCATTCAGTTAAGTCGTCAAAAGTAATAACCGAAAATGTATAGTTTTATATCCAGACATTGGTAATTACTAGAGCCCAGATATTAAGGCACTTAAAATCTTTAAATTAAGGAAAGACAAATGGTGATATAGGTAAAAATAGGCAACATAAAACTAAAAAAGGCAAATGAGGAACAATTTCATCAGTAAGAAGTACAGTGTATGAGGTGCACATTGTCACGACTCATTACTTAGAGAACACTGTGAGCCAGGGACGTGAGTCTTCTCTGAATTATCTTTATGCAGCACCATGGCCTGAGGAACTTAGTGGAAAACCCTGAAAAGCCTGGCATACACATTCAAGGGCTGCTCTGAACTGGTACAGCATTACATTAAAAAATAACTTACTCTACTTCCAATTCTTGTAGAGGTAACATTGTGTGTGTCAACAACAGTTCCAGCAGCCAAATTTGGGTAGAGAGCTCGAGTCAGTTCCTCTGCTGTGATATCACCTGAAATATTTTTGATGAATCTGAGCCTTAAAATATTAGTAAAATAATGGACTGCTATTAATTTCAATCTACTACAGTATCCAAAGTATAAAAATTATGAAATCATGATCCTGGATATAATATAAACTAAACTACTAATAGCGGCACACATAATGTACATAAAAACAACATAATTACACAGGGCATTGAAAGTACAGTACAGTATTTAGAAGTTTAGCTTCACAGAGTTAAGTTCTTAAGTGGAAATTTTACTTCAACTCATCTCTATGGTTACCATAACAGTTTCGGTCAATCACTAGTTTTTCAACATCTACTGTATGTCAGGGTGACATACAAGCAGTCGTTGCTGTATGACTGGGATGAATTCCAATAAAGATCAAGCTTAAGAGAAAATCTGTAAAATGAGCGATTTTCATAAACATCATCAAGGTCTATGGCCATTTTCCACACTTGCTGGGGTAAGACTGTAGCACCAGACAGGAAGAAATGACTCGATAAAACTTCCATTCTCTTCAACTCATTACAGTGTTTGCCTCTAACCTCAATTTCTAAGGTCAACACAGTTATCAAAAGCAAGGATGGAAGATCATAAGGACAGTCCGTGTCTGAAATGACATGGGTCAAGTGTCCTACAACTGCCAGTCTAGTCAGCATTATTATGAAGAACTGATTGGTGTGGGGTGTTTGATACATAAAATTAAGGCTGTATTGTACTATAATTTGTATTCTCAATCTCCACTTAATAATTATTTTCAGTTTTACTACTTACCTTCAGACTTAAGAAAATTAGGTAAATTGTCATTAGTGGTGAGTGACTGAAACATATCTCCAGGTTCAGGTGACCATGAAGACACTGGCTCCATGTCATCCAGGGCCAATGGTAACTGAAGGGGAGAAAATTACTCTTATCAATAAAATATGCCTGAACTTCCTCTATTAATCATATATCATAAAGTAAAATACTTAAAATTATCTGAAAAGTTTTACAATAATGTATGAGTGTACAGTAATGAGATGTAGGACCAAATTAAAATACACTGTATATTTTGTTAAGTGTGGCTCGACTAAGGGCCCAGCCAGGCATGCAGTAACATGGTGGTGGAATGATGAAGTAGACAAGGGTGATAAAGGAGAAAATCGGATTGTACAGTTTAAGGCCTGAAATCTGGGTGGTGACGAGGAAGGGTACCTGAAGGCCAAGTACAGGGTCAGAAGATAAGTCTACATGGCTAAGACGAGGGAATAGAATGCATTTTCAGATACTGGGTGTGTTAAATAATGTAGATGCTAGAAGTGAGGTACAGTACCTTTATATAACGGCAAGATAAATAATGGGTAAAAACAAGGACACAGTTGACGAGCAGTGTACGAGGAGTGACTAAGCCTCAGGTAATGTGGTTGTTGATAATGAGGAGTTTGAATAGGAGAGGGGCAACCTAGAAGCAGCAGTGCCAGGACAATCACCATTTCCAAGGATTAAAAGACAATAGGTGAAGAAAGCTTTTGACAAAATGTGGAATGGAAAGGCTGCTGGTAGCTCTGGAAGAGTTGAAGATGATGTTGAAAGCATCAACTGGTGTTGGCATGGCGACAGTGGCTGAATTGATTAATGCATTGATGATGGAATATACAGTACTGTTCCACATGACTGGTTGAAGAACATGATTGTGAATAATAACAATGGTAAAGGAGATGCACTTGAACATGGAACTAAAGGGACCTGAAGATGTTAGATTAGGTTATGAAACTTGTGGAAAGAGTGATTGAGAAATTTATGAGGGAGATAATGAACATTACTTACATTCGGTTTGGATTCTTGCCAGGTAGGGGGAATACAGTAGCAATATTTATGGCTTGGCAATTACAAGAAAAATATCTAAGGAAGGAAAAACTGCTGTTCTGTACTTCGTATTTGTTCTTGCAGTAATTCAATAATATGCAGCGAGTGTGGAAGATGGGTACACAAGATGTGAAGTGGCACAAATGGCAGATTGCAGGATGTTGCTGACATAAGTGCACTGCATGTGCAAGGAATTATGAGTCTTGGCAAGGCTGGAGAAACTCAATATTGGGATGTATCCTTGAACTACGTTGATGAGTTCTGCTACCTGGGTGACAGGATCAGTGTACTGAAGCTATCTTAGTTGTAAGAGTCAGACAAGTTTTTCCTGAATGTAACCAGGTATAAAAGTTGAACCCTTATCCAACTCTACATCACTAAACCCCACTAAACCCTACATCACTAAACCTCACTAAACCCCACTAAGCCCTACATCATAATCCTAAACACAGTCTTGCCACCTAAGAACTGAGGACAAGGGCATAAGAACTCATCCTCTCACAATACCTGACTCAAAGAAGAAGTTGAAACTGGTAGAGGATATGGATGAAGTTGAACAAATTAGAGGTCAAACCATACTGAACCCATAAAGGTGCTAACAGAAAGTCAACTTCTTTATATTGTCTCAGAAATGACATTAAAACATAAAAAAGGGGGAAAAAGAGAGAAATCTGATCCCATATAGTACAGTATTCCAATTCAAAGAAGAAACATCCACCACAGCTGAGCCTTCACAGGGAACACATGAAAAATATATACGGTACAGTACTGAAGGATGGAAATTTCCCCGGATAATTAAAAATATTGTATACTTTTGAATAAACCCCCAGGAAAATAACCCAAGAGATTGAATTTATCCAACAATAACAATGACTGAGATTGTTTAAGACAGTTTTGACACCAGGATGAACCACCATTTATATATCATATACAAAATAATACTCTTTGTAATATATCTCCCATTTGATAAGCAAGATTGGAACAACCATTTCTTTTCAAACTGACAGACATTCTCGACACATACTTTATATATAATTTCCGCCAGTTATCAGCTTACTAGCCATTTGGGCAGTTGGTCTATCCAGTGCTGGTACAGGAGGAAACTCCAGGAAACATATGGATAACACCCTTCTCAGGTGTGTCCGGGCCGAGGCTTGAACCCTTGCCATATTGGTGTGAGTTACGTGTGTTACCGCTGTACCACCAACCCCTCCTACCTTCAAAATCTTCCAAGGAAATGAAAAGCCCATTATGTATTGGAGGCAAACCATCAATTCCTCGAGTCTCCGAGGAACAGGGAAAAATATACTGTACTGTGAAGTTCACCTCAACACAGTTGAGGTTCCAAGGGACCAAGACTATCTTCTCTTTTAATCTAACTTTCAAGTCCAAATTCACCATGATAATCACAATCTGCATGGAGATTCCTGTCTCCACAAAGGCAAACACCCTTACCTCACACCACCTGTGAGGAACAGATCTCTTAGACAGCAGAGAAAAGATCTCCCTGAGAATGAACTGTAATATTTTCTCCATCAGAAGCCTAACTCAACTCATTCTTAAATTTCCAGAGGAAACAGCCACTGAAAACTTTTCCTAGAAGAGAAGCTACACTTATTCTATTCACTCAAAAACTCAATTTGTTGGGATATGAATCACAATTGCCAATCAATCTCCATAGATATGGACCCAAGACACTCTTAGCATATAAAATACACAAGACAAAAAGTTCTATTCTATCCTTAGAAATAAAGTACGGTATTAGTCGTAACACCTTAGAAAGATTTTTGAAGCAGAGAAGAACTACTGTACCTCTAACTAATAATTGGCTTAACCTAGACAGAAGGTTATGACTAATCTAAAATGTCTGAATATAATGGCACATGCAAGGTGGCATCATATAAGTCAACAGAAGTCAACTGAAAGTTCCTCTTTAAACACCATCTAACATTTTTAATGCTGCTCACCTTACATTTAATGCAGTAATGTATTAGGAATGCCTACATTCATTCAAGTTCTGAAACTATCTTACCTTACAACATCTGCATTATCTCAAAATGTGAAAAAGTCTCAACCTGAAACAACACTGAGCCACTGACTGGATATTTTTTCTTAACATTTCAGCCACACAATTCTTTAAGTTAAACGAATTCCTCTTGTTATATAGCATGACATATTTTCATCTCCCAACTTAACCCATCAAAAACTCTTATGGTAAATATCCAAGAATTTCGTTCCAGAATCCTTAAAACTATCGCCACCCATTAGTCTCTCGGGCCCCTATGATCCCTCTGACACCCTACTGGATAATATGACTTATCAGAGGCTATGAAAGTGTAATATTGTAGTGTAGTGTACTGTCGTGTACTATGAAGAGTTGAGTGACTATGAGCCTATACAGCTGCTCCCCGACTTACGACCTACTCGACTTACGACCACCCGCACTTACAACCTGCCTTAGTAGTACCAAAATGTTGTCAAATTACGTATTTTCGAGTCCTAACATCAGTACACAGACAAAATTTTCGTTTGTAATTCACTTTAAAATGGCTGGCAAGCTTAAAAGTGAAAGTTTTGTGGTGCTGAGAAGAAAAAGAGACACCCATTTTAGATTTTCTATGTATTATTTAAGCATTTTCGACTTACGACTTGGATTTGGGTCCCTAACCCCATCGTAAGTCGGGGAGGAGCTGTATTTCAGTTATTTAAGTGAAGTGATCTCTTTACTAAGTGAAAAAAAACTGCTGTACATGCATGTGTATGTGTGTGTGTGTGTGTGTGTGTGTGTGTTGAACCAATACATCAATACATGAAAGTGTTAAGGGAAATCCACAGAGAAATAGAAGGATTCCATTACTCATGGTGAATCCCCCTGTATGGGATTTACTGCTGGATTAAAATTGTGAAGCATAACAAGGATCTCACCAAAGTCAAGAATGAGGGCTGTTCATCAGGTAAAAATGACCTGCCAGAAGATCGCCCTCATAATTAAGATGGTCACATAAGACTTACTACTGTATGTACAAGTGCACTAAAGTGATTACGTTAACTGCAACATATCATACCTCCAGATCATGTGACAGCTTGTGGATAAGGTCATCATCACTACTTGATTCTGACACATCTGAAATGGTAAAATAAACACAAATTAAGACAAATCATTACAAATACTGTACAGTACTTTATGGCCATGATAGTAAAGTAAAAATACAGTAATGCTAAAATAAGGAGATGGTCATTTAATAAAAAAAATAGCAGGTAAACAAAAAACCAACAGCAAAATTTTATTATCATAAGTACTGTACTGTATGACACTACAGGTATACAATACTCTACATGCTAAACTTTGATTTGGCATTAATAAAACGTGTTACCAAAACTTCTAATTGTTTCAACACTTATCAGTTTGCTAGCCATTCAGGTTGTTGTTCTGTTCCTTGTTATTTTGTTATGTCCTTTATTGTTCGGCGTTGGTACAGGAGGAAACCTGCTACATTACATTGCAGTATGTTTGGTAGGGTCACGCTGGATAATGCCCTTCCCACATGTCCCAGGCCACGACTCAAACCCAGGACTTAGGGTGATATATACTGTATACACATTACTGCTGTAAATACTGTACCATCCACTTGTTATGGCTATGACCTATTTATTAATCGAGATAGGCTTTAACCCTTTGGCTGTGGGAGGTTTTCCTAAGCTGAATATAATCGTCTGGCGGTGACCAGAATAAAATCACAAGTGTGGGAAATGCAACAAAAGGGTTAATTTTACATGAAAAATATATACCTGTACTGCAATGTTCTTTACTTCTTAACTGTTGATAATAGCATTTTTCCCAAAACCCGGGGAAATACCTTATTCCCATAATTGCCAATTGTTGTTAATATTAATATACAAATACTGTACAGTATTGTACTGTACTTTACGATAGACTTCTAGGCACACAAGAAGCCCTATGTTTCTTTTGGAGAGGTAACTCATAGCCAATACAGTATCTGTGACTACACTATCATCTAGTACACTATATCCACTACACCATCATCTACATCCACTATGATATCACCCATTATAGTAGTTGTTTAAGACTGGGAGTTACAAGATATGGATTTCAATTTCTGTCCTCAGGTTTATGAACTATTGTACTGTAGTAAGTTTAAATTCTTTCAGTATTCCTCATCAACCAGTGTTTCAGTTGGATATATTTTTATAAGGGGATGGCATTCACACCTTGGGTTTCTCTGCTATTTTCGGTTTGCACAATATTGCTCATATAATGTTCTCAGAGTAGGTTTCAATACTGTACTCAGTCTGTGTATGGGAGAGTGCTAGCCATACTACAAGAGGCACTGGGCATCAGTTGAGCAAGTTCCCTCCAAGTCTAAGAATAACACCAAGGAACTGTGGGACATGGTCAGTACTTTTACTGGAGACCTTCCTCTCTGTAGAAGCTAGGTTAACTCCTCTGAAGGGCTGCATACAAGCCTGGCCTTTGGTGCTTTTGTAGTTCAACCTTCTCCCAACATGCTAGCTGGGTGAAGTAATGAGTCACTGGCAGAGGGAGGCTGACCAATTTGACCAAACAAGAGGATTGATCCCCACATTCCTCCTATTGGTCAAGGCCATAGTTGAGTGACTCTTGCATTTGTGAGTAGTGAGTGAGAGAATAAAATAGAGGTAATCTTGACTCCAAGATAGCAGTCCATCAGCTGTGGTTAGTGTGTATACCAGTCAAGAGTACATGACTCTATTAGACCTGCCTCTATAAGGCACCTTTAGTTCAAATCTCCCCTTTATTAAGGGTGTTATTTGTGACAGGAAGGAGGCAGGGCTGGGTAGCTGTAAAATCAGTTCCCAGATACAATCGATGGGGTTTACTTGGGTCTCAACCTGGCTACAAAAGCTCCCTGAGTACAGGTTCAACCAGAATTTTTTTTTTTTTGATAAATCCTCCAATTTTCTTAATGGTCTCACTCATCAACTTTTAAAAGTCTTTACTTGTACAGTCATTCCAGTAAATAATAAAACCATTAAATTCGTCTGAAAATACAATGTACAGTACTTTATTGTTTACATATTGTTTTGGGTAAGGAAGCAATACCATGTACTGGATATTTAAATAGCAAGACACAATTACAACTCAACACATTTGTAAGTCACCTTGAGTCCACTAAATCACATGCAAGTGAAAAACAAAGATTAAAAACAAAATCCAATTCAAGAGGTGCAAATTTTTACTATTGGATGACAACACAATAAAAAAATACATCTACGCAATAATGCTTGATAGTACAGTATAGGAACAGTCCCCTTCACTAGTGTGCTTACAGGGGCTTGTCAGAATTTGTGCAGTGAGGCAGGCCTGTGTTAGTTTACATTCGATGGAAGGAAACTCCCAATAGTAAACATACTATGGAATCAAAGTAAAACAATATTTAAACAAATATCTAAATGTAATGATTTGTGAAATGTTTTTATGTAAATTCACTAGTGAAAGGGACTGTACATGTACAGTATTATGTTTGACAAAGCCAAATCGGATTTTAAAATGAAAAAACAAAAATTACAAGTCAACACAACCAAAAAATTCTAACATATAATTGCAACTACAGTACAGTGTATGGTTTCTGTCACCAGAAAATCTACTTATTGAAGTAAAATATTTTTTTAAGGACAGTAAGAACTTGTATTTCTCGAGCACCATAGACTGGAAAAATTGCGCCAAATTTAAATTTTCCTAATGCAAATACATAAACTAATGGGAAAAATAACAATATAGACTGGCCACTCTACACCAACCTCTGATTTTCCCATTTATAACCTCCAAATGACACAAATTCTGCTTTTATTGACCTGATTGTGCTTTCCGGAAACTAGTTTTTAGACTTTCCTCAAGTACTGTAATTTAATCACACGCTGCTTCTTCTGCATCGAGTACAGACATGGCAAACTTAACTCCCTTATGATAGTCCTGCTTCTCCTTTTCCATATTTGGCCACTTAGGTGGGTCTGTCCCACCCCCACCAGCACCACTAGGACCCCCAGTAGAGGTAGAGGCCATTATCTTGACACGGCAGGTGGTAGCATCACCCAAAAAATTACACAATAGCAGCCCGGGAGGTCGCTAGGACCACGATAGTTGCGTTCTCGTAAACCTCTTTTACGTTCACCACCGGCAATTCGATCACCAGAATCCTTCTTGGAAACATTCTTCTTACCCTGTCTTTCCATATTCATCGCTAACACAACAAAATTGGAGAAAACAGTGAAAATCACAAAGCAACTGATCACGTGATGTAAACAGAGAGCGTTGGTGTAAAACCGTTATTAGTCCACACTGTGAAACATTCTTTTTACATATTCTTTTCATACAGTATTTATGGGTAACAGCTAAATTTGCAAAAAAAGAATGAAATTTACAGAGTACAGTAACTCTCAAAAAACACTTCACAAACAAAACACACGAATCAATTGAACATGTGATGTCGAAAGTGAACTGTAAACATTGCATAGCCCCGCACCACGTTTAAAACATTGAGGATGGAATCAAAACATTGGGGATGGAATCGCACTATAGCCAACATTCGTATGCAAAAGTTCACGTTTTACAAACAGCGATCCCATATTCGGCAATCGCGTTACAACCAATTCGTGTTGACAAAACACGCGTTGTAGCAGAAATGACGAACTGGTATGAGGGCTGTGACGTCATTCAAGATGGTGGCCAGCATTCAGCTTGCTGGATCTCGCGTAAATCACTATATTTTACGACAAATATAAAACTTGGTTACATGAGGTAATGCTAGCGAAAGTAAAAAAATTTGAAATAAAATTGAGCGAAATATGAGTTCTTACTGTAGAATATTTTACTTAATTTTCCACATGAGAGTAAATGAAGAAAAATTGGACAATCAGCAACTGGCTGAATGACTGAGTGATGAGTCTATTTGTTTCATGTGAGTTTGCAGAGTAGGTTATATGGTGAGTGTAGGAGAATGATGACACATTGAATAAACTTACTTGTAATCTTAATAATACTGCACTTTATGTACTGTATTGTGAGTGTCTGAGAATACTGAAGCAAGTTTAGAATAAGTTAGTGTACTGTAGGGGTACAGTACAGTATTTGCAGAGACTAATAATACAGCCAAGGTGACACAAGTACTGTACAGTACTCTGGTTTATTACTTGCTTTCACTGGACACATGTTCATAGTAGTACAGTATCCACTGTGCATACTGTAAGTATCCATTTTACAGAAGCCTCCTGGTCATAAACTTATCAGTTGACAGATATTTTACTGTAGCTACTGTACTGTACATTTATTAAATCAGTTTTAAAACCAAGAAAGTTCCCAAATGAAGACAGTACTGTACAGTTTACATAAACACCGCCCACCCCCAAAGAAAAATCAGAACTAAGGACATAGTTCATTCATGAAAGTCATTCACAAATACTGTAGAGCCAAAAACAAAAGCTTTCACACTTCTTTGCCACCACCAACTTGGATTCTTAGCCCTGTCCACAACATATAGTTGGTCTTAACCTTTGACAAGTGCAGCCAAGTCCATCTGTAAGAGAAAATCATCGTGGGGTTCCTTGGCTTCTGGGCAGATCAGGTTGTTTGTTGCAGTGGTATTGGAGCCACAGTTTACCATACTAGACTCTGGGAAGAGAGTTATTATCCACTTACACTGTAGTTATAATAAAAGCACAGTTCGGTAAAGCCAAAAGAGAAAGAGAGAAAGAAAAGTTTCCCACTGAAGCTCTGACAACATCTGACCACCTAAACAAGCCCCAGACAGTACACCACAGGTTGGATCTTCCTACTCTGGATTTCTATGAACCAGAAACTCCCATAGTCCAGAAACTTTTATAAAATATATTAATACAATACATAAAAATTATAATACCTGAAAATTATAATACCTGAAAATTTAACTTATTACAAAAAACTTTACTTCCACACTTTAAGAGTAATAAATGCAAAAAAAATGAAAGAAAATGAATTATTGACTTAGAAAAAAAAATATGAAAATTGTCTCAAATGACAGTACTGTACTATGTAACAGGTAAATTTTAAAAGAACACAAAAGTGTACAGTACTGTACATTATACTGGTACCGTAGCTATTCATAACCATCAGCATTTTATGGTGGATAAAAACAATGGAAATACCTGTATGGTGGATACAAACAATGGATATTATCAATAGAACTTCATCAACTTTATTTGCACATCATTGTACTGCATTGAGAAATATTGTACCTGTACAGTATACATTTCTCAATCTACAACCCTTCTATTATACAGTACAGTATGTACAATACAGGGGTATTGTAATATTGAGAGGGTAACAACACTCTTGTACTGTACTATACAGTACATTACTCTATTAAATAAAGTGCTAAACCTCATAGTTAGAAGTGCAAGATGATAAATAATTACCAAGAACCTGTACTGTACAGTACCGTGGCTCTCTAGGTAATGTTTACCTTGAGCTTCCATGAATCAGAAAATTAAGTGAAGCAGCTGCCTAATCGCAGAGGTTCAACCTGTACAGAATTGTCATGTGTCGCATCATTTAATGATGATCATGATGATCATTATTAAGGAGGCTAACACTGGTAGACATATTAACACCAGAGGTACAGCACATGCAATAAAAACTTATAGTTGCAGTTATTCATACAAAATAACATTATCTACTGTACTGCTGTACTGTATATCTAAGATAAACAAATGATATCTTGGTCTATTGGTAACTCAAAGCTATAGAAGTAGAGATGAGAAGTGATACAGGATGATGTACAGTATAAGAAACTAAAGGACAGCAACTGTATGAAGCAATGTTCAAAAGGATTTCTTTTATCAGTTAAATTGGATAGGGATTGATACACATGGACCAAAAAACCTACCCACTGTGGTCATGGTAAGAACCTGGAGCCATTATGAGTACAGGTATTTAATAGTCACTTACTATCATCGTGAGCACATGGGATGGCTCTCATGGGATTCAATTAACATCAATATTAGAACCTGTGAATAACTTGGCACAGTGGCACTACAGGGCTCCCTGTTATAAGTGGTTAATAGGGACCAAAAAAAAAACACTGATAATGAAACCATTTATAAAGGGGAATTAATAGTACACAATGGAGTCTAATTGGGACCATAACATTGTGACACTCATAAAGTTTAATTTGATATACAGTCAACCCTCGCTTTACGCGGTCCCACATTACGCATTTCCACGTTTACGCGGTACCCTGCCGAAACCGGAATGTTCACTTTCCGCGGTGCGTGTACCCCTTTACGCGGAGAGCGGCTGGCGAGCCTCGCCATTTTTGGATCCAAACCTGCCGCCATCTCTCCCGCCATCCGCCATGTTGTGTAAGCGGCGCAAGTAGGTTGCGCAGTGTGTGTCTTTGTTGCGTTATCAGTGACGTCATATGATGTATCGGACTGTAATTGGGCCATGCATCCTTACCTCCCTCCGCTGCTAGCTGTGATTGGTTTAAAGTAATATGACGTGTCCACCCGCGGGAGGGAGGGAGGAAAGACGACGCTTGACCTAGCCGCGGCAGTTTCATCCCTCCAGGCCACACCGTGTATACGTGATTCCATTGTTCTGTAAAATGGCTTCCGCCGGACCACCGCCCCCAGAGAGAAACCTTTCCTTACCTGGACCCAGCCGCCCTAAGCCAAAGAAGACACGACGTTCCTTAAGCTACGAAATTAAGTATAAGATCATACAAGAGTTGGAGAAAGGAACAAGACAGGTTGATCTCGCGCGCCAGCATGGTGTTAACGAGTCTACGATCAGGACAATTAAGAAGGATGCAGCCAAGATAAAGGAGCACATGAACATCACAAAGTCTACAGGTGCTTCTATGATCAAGTATTTCCACAACCAGGTGCTTCTCAAGACGGAAAAATTACTTGTGAGCTACTTGGTGCGTCAGGCGCGACGGAACATGGCGGTGGACACGCGCTCAGTTAAGGAGTACGCACGTGAACTGTATGCTGCAGTGTCACGAAAGATGGGAATTACAGAGCCCAAACCCTTTAATGCTTCCTCTGGGTGGTTACAGAGGTTTAAGAAGAGGAACAAGATCACCAATATTAACATTGGTGGTGAAGAAGCTGGTGCTGACCGTGTTGCGGCTAGGGAATTTCCTCCGTTTTTACGTGAGATTATGGAGGAAGGACAGTACACCGACGACCAGGTGTTTAACATGGACGAATCTGGTCTTTTTTGGAAAAAGCTACCTTCCAAGACCTTCGTTGTGAAGAATGCCAGCAAGTGTCGGGGCCGGAAGTTGCAGAAGGAGCGCATCACCGTCCTGTTTACCACCAATGCCTCCGGTACCTGTAAGCTCAAGTTATCGGTGATCCACACAGCACGCAAGCCGCACGCCTACAAGAGCATGGACATGACCAAGCTAAATGTCCACTGGCTGACCGCACGTAAGGCGTGGATGTTCTCTACACTGTCCCTCTCCTGGTTTGATGACTGTTTCGTTCCTGATGTGAAGAAATTCTGTGAGCAACAGAATGTGCCATTCAAGATTTTGTTGCTGCTGGACAACACACCAGGACACTCGCCCCTACTGTTAGATCGTCACCCCAACGTAAAAGTGGTCTTCCTTCCTCCCAACACTACGTCTATATTACAGCCCATGGACCAAGAGTTAATCTGTAATGTAAAAGCTGCATTCTCTACTAAAAAATTCAAGCTCCTGAACGACTACACCAACACCAGGGAAGAGTTGCGTAACCTGAGTGACACCAACACCGATAGCAAGAGCGAAGACGACGAGGATCAACAGTTGGCAGAGCAAGAAGTACTTTTAAAACATTTCTGGAGAAAATTCAACGTCAAGAAAGCTGTGGACTTCTTGGTGGAGGCATGGGATCAGCTGTCTGTAGCAACTGTTCGTCACGCATGGAGACATGTGTTGCAAGGCATTCCGGGGGTTAGGCAGAGTCAATCTGTGACTGGTGAGGTTCAGACTGTTGCAGTAGCAGTGGACCTTGCCAGAGAAGCTGCGCAGTGTTACAGCTGCAGGCTTCTCCGAGACCACCAACGACAACATCCTGGAGGTGATAAGGGATCCTGATGTGACTACCGACGACATGGTAGATGATGATGACATCAGTGAAGAGGCAGGTGGTGTGTCATCCCAAGAAGAAAGCCGCTTATCCCATAGTAATGTTAGGGGTGCCATCGAGTGTATCGAGAAAGCCAAGCTCCTCCTTTCCGACGACCCTGACGCAAACAGGTATGAAATCTTCACTACCCAGCTGTTGCAGACTATGGAGCCCTACATCAAGGTTTATCACGACAACATAAACACCAGCTGTCAGCAAAGCATAACAGAGTTCTTCGCCCGCAACCCACTACAGCCAGCCCAAGCCAGTGATAGTGACAGAGGTAGAGACAGAGATGATGACTTTGAGGGATTTGTCAGGGAGGCCCTGACAAGTGTGGATGACAGTGATGGTGACTCACCCGAGGGCCAGTAGCCTGCCCTCTGCCTCGGAACCAGCCTCCATTCCCGTACGCCGACCCATCTCTTCTACTAACGTAAGTGTTAACCCCAACCTTGTTTTTTTCTAACCTAACCTTCAGTTTATTGACTGTTCCCTTCTATATTATGTGTGGGTGAATACCATCATAAAGTTAAGATGTTATTTTTAGTAAAACGTACGTATTGTGTCGGGAAAAAGTGGAGTTTGGGGGTCGGCCCGGTCTCTATTTCAATTAATCCCATATGTTATGTTGTTCACTTTACGCGTTTCTCACTTTACGCGGGCCGCCGTGGGTTGAATTAACTGCATAAAGTGAGGGTTCACTGTACAGGGTATTTTAACATTTATATATACAGTGGGGTATGCTGTAACGAATCTAATTGGTTCTAGAACCTTGTTCGTTATAGTATTCGTTCGTTATAGGATTAATCCATTCCAGGCCCCCAAATACAACCACTTAACACTGAAAAATATAATATAAAATTGTAAAAATTGTAAAAAAGTGCATAAATATGCATCTAAACCCCTGAAATAAAGAATATCATTAATATTTGTAATAAAAAAAACAATAAATTAGAAAAAAAAAATTTAAATAATGTTCGTTGTAGGAGTTTCGTTCGTTATAGAATTCTCAATTTTATAGGTAAAACCGTTCGTTATAGGAATATTCGTAGTAGGATCCGTTCGTTATAGCATACCCCACTGTACCATAGAAATATTTGTTAAACATTTGATTACACATTACTTTATGAAATTATTTCACTTTATAACCTTTTAAGGTACTTAAAGTCATTTGGGGTCGGTGTGTTGATGCGGTGCAAGCTACCTAACCACACACTCATTTCAATGAAGGCGGTTCATTGAGACATGCTCACCACTTTTCTTACGACATGTAACTTCTAATTTCACGTCCATCCCATGGCTACTACACTTCCTTTTAGCCACTATACCACCTTGCTTTGGTTTGGAACTGAAGGCTACAAAAATAGTCCACTAATATCACCAAGGACACAACAAGGTTGATAATTATAGTTCTTGGAGCACTTCAAAATAATGCCTGTGGATACAGGAGACTGGTACTGAGCACACATAGCACAGGTGTGAAGCATGAACTTTAAGAGAATGAGTGGCGGGTGGACATTTCAATCACTCAAATGCTTGTGCTCACAATGATTGACAGATTTCAGCCTTAGAATCCTCTAAACTTTGGGGACTTTTTACATGTACTGCTCTCATATCTGGGGCAGCTCTTGTGTCCAACTGTTAGATAAGGTGGAATCAAAGGCATCAAAGGCATTTCATCTTATTACCTCTTCTACTTTAGTTGATAATTAATCTCTCTTCCCTTTCTATTTGCCGCAATGTTGCTTCACTCTATTTTACAGGTACTTTAACGGGCAATGTTCAGTTCTGTGTGGATGTCGGTCACACTAGATTAACCTGTTATAGTACATCCTTCTTTCCTCACACAGCCAAACTGTGGAATGCTCTGCCTTCTTCTATGTTTCCATACTCATACAATGTCTCACTTCAAAAAGCTGGTTTTCTGGCATCATCATGATGTACATTAATATACGTTTTTTCTCTTTATATTTAATTTATTTTTACTGTTATTCCTCCTGGCCCCACCTGTGCCCGGGTGGGCCATTCCCCATAAAAAAACAACCTTATAATGGGGCCTCCTGTATAAGCATAAGGTAAACACATTCAGCTTTGTAGTTTTGAACTACAGTACAGTATACTGTACTGTATTACGTAAGAAAAGGGGGAAAATAACAGGTTCCTGATGAGTCTAATGTAATATGGTGGCTTGAACCTCTTCATATCACAACTACCGTATCAACACCCTACAGGCATCCTGTGTGCAACATGTACAGTACCTGTCCTATCACATATACAGTATTTAATACAGTCTCATAGACTTAAATGCAGTAATCAGTTCAAATACATATCAATGTTAAATTTAAAATTTTAAGTGAAAAAGTTGAATACTTAGTAAATTTGGCAACAACTTGTGATCGATGCCTGAATATGAAAATTACCCATACAGTACAATACAATACAGCATACTGTACTGATTTTTGATACGGAAACATTTCACCGAGTCAGAAAAATACAGATACAAAGTGGACAATAATAACAATACAGTACAGTACAAGGTATTGGCATGGCTGAGCCAATTGAGAGCCTAAGCTCTCTCAGTATGGCAAATATTTTGTCAGATATATCCGAAGGTAAATGTTATTCCCTAAAAGGCACCAATGGCAGGGATGTGTGATCCACCCATATAATTTGTCAATACAGTACCCTGGACAGTACTGTAATTCAGTACAGCAAGTATTTTCGAATAGTGAAAATGTCTGCAACACTTCACTTAACTGGTATGTCAGTACAGGGGGGATAACCTCTTATAGATGCCACATAAAACAGGCATTAACTCTTATGAATACTAAACCTAAGAGACTGATTGACTCTCAGAGAGAACTTTTTGCCTGGCCCACACCATCCACCTCATGCTGATAAAGTGTACGACTAATTGATCACTTGGATAATGGCTGCTGACAGCACAGTGTATTCAGGGGCGGATCCAAGACAGGGGGTCCTGGGGTCCAGACCCCCTTTTCATCAGAAAATTCCAATACAGGTACATGTAATTGTTCTTTCATGCATTATTGTACTCAGGCATTTTTGTATAGTAAAAAGTAATTACTATTAACCTCAGAATATCTCCTAATATCAAGTGCACATGGTTTCAAAATGCCAATGATATTGGTCAGATTTCAAAAACATTCTAGAGGAGGGGGGTTCCCCCCTCCCAGCTGGGTGGGCTCGCGATGCTCGTCGTGTTCCCCCACCCACAACTTCTTGGACCCCCCTCCTTTAATATTCCAAGATCTGCCCTTAGTATGGTACACAGTACAGTACTACTGATTTTTTTTTTTACTTTATGGAAAAAATACAAATAAAATTTATCAGATCAATCAAATGCAGTTGTACTATTACAAATTAAAATTGCTTGAAGCTCATAATTCACATCTGATCATATCTGTCAAAATACAGTGCAGGACACACAATGATCAAAATATGACTATCTATATATGTTCCTTAAGGCCCCCAATAGGTAGAATAAATTGTTGTTGTATTGACCTTACAGTGTAATACAATATTATGGTGAATGACTGTTAGTGAGTAAATTACTACTAACTTGTATGAATGTTCAGTAAATTTGGGGAAATCGTGATCCAGGATTGTGAACCTTTGATCTCTTTATTCTGCTCCCTATTTTTTCTGAATTCCTGTTACAGTATAATCCTAGTTGTCCAACCCTGCACGTGGTCATATAACAATTACAATGAATACTGTCCAACCCTAGAGGAGGTCACACAATAATTATATTGAATATATACAATACAGGTACTGTACTGGTGTGGCAAGAAGGCACAGTAAAGTCTTAAGCCTTGGCAACATACTCACCCTTTATAATATAAGTTGTGGTGCGCCATCCTCATGACATAAGTGTACAGTACAGTATTAGGTGAACGATCTCACTCACAGGAGTTCTTGAATATGTTCGTTATGTGAAATCTTGCCAAACGGGACCCATTTTCCCATTGAATTTAAGTTAAAGGCAAACGTGCTCCATCCCCATCCCCCCCCAAAAAAAATCCCAAAACCCATCTTATAAACTGAGATGTGTTCCAGCCTTAAGAATTTCAACCCTCAAAACCTAACCTAAAAATATCAAGAGTTGATTACTGATATGATAGTGGAAACCGAGTCTGCTGGAGTCATCAGAGCTGAGGATCTGTGCTGCTTACGTTGGCCTGACATTGATGGTATAAAAAACGTGCCTATGAGTGCACTAGACAGGTTCACGATCCTTCACTGATAAAGCACGTCTACCGTCAGCCGCCAAGCAACTTATCTCCGGGACCAGACAGGGTGACACTCCAAACAAGGAAGCACCTCACATAATTATGAGAGGCATTTCTAAACAAAGGATCCTACTGGAAATATGCTTCTGATGGCTTGGTTGGTTATCCTTGGTCAAATTGGCTAACTTTTTACTGTTGTTGTATACCTGCAATATCTACAATAGGTGCATAGGAAACTGTTTATAGTATCTCCATGGTCTATGTCCAGTCTATATACGCACAAGCTGAGCAATATACCTGCACAGTGTACATATATGACAAATCAATTATAAACATATATGGCAGTTTTAATGAATAAAGATTATTATTATTGCTACTATATTATTATTATTTCAAGGCAAAAATGAATGTGTGATCTTGAGTCGTTGCACCCAAGACGTGTGACTGGTGTGAGGCGACACAGTAAACACAACTTTTCCTAAGTTTCTGTATCTATGACACAGGTAACTACTTCTGTCAGTAATAATAATGATCAAGGATTGAAACAATTTATGATTTACGTTACCAATACAGTACTTGATAACCGTAAGAAGCGCTATGAACCACTACTGCACTCTCCCTCCGGTACAAACACGCAAAAAAAAAATTATTCTATATCCACAATAAAGAATTTTACCTACATCACACACTATGGATTCTAGAAAAAAGTAAAAGTATGTATCTGAGCTATCCATAATGTAAGTGCTATGCACACAGTACTAAATTGTACTGTAATATCAGCCATGCTATTCAACTATTTTAATAAACGTGCTTTTCCAGATGTCATTCAAGGAACCTACAATTCTTAATAAGAATATTAGTAAATACTCGTAAATCATCTTGTAAAAATATAATGTTAAGTTCTCTAATGGACATTAACTGGTTTTACTCATATCAATGACAATGAGAATGGAGCAAAAAATGTAGGTCCTTAAGGTTAAATGAAGGAGAACATGTGTTGTAACCTGTTCATCCGGGCCCTCACTCACCCCCTAACACACACAGGCGTATTGACCCCCCACCCTACCCCGCCCAACCCCCGTCTGAGACAAATTCCAACTTTACACACCCACACACCTTCCTAATACAGTCCGAGTCCTACCTGCGCATGACTCATACACTCACGTCGATTCTACACACACACACACACACACACACACACCAGAAAGAATCTTCATCTTTCATCACTCATCAGGATAAAGCTCTTAGCCACCACCATATAAAGTATACCAAGCCATCACCAATACCATGAGGGCACCAAACCACTCACAACAAGTATATGATATTGTGTTTACTTTCCTGTGGTGGTGTGCAGTGCTGCAGGGTGGGCCACGTGGCTCTCGTTCCTTACATGATGGGGCTGGGTGCTCAAGGTCGGTCGGTCGAGGACACACACACACACACAGACATTTATTTACACACACACACAACCAAACGACACACTTAAAAGCACACACATAATGACACACACACAGTCTACCTCATTATTGCATGAATGAGACGAGAGAAGGAAGATAAGGAGTGAAGGAGTCTTTATGTGAACACTTTAAAGATGAGGCTCTGTCCATTACCCACCTCCGCTCTGACCCATTACCCACCTCCGCTCTGACCCATTACCCTACAAGACCAACACTTCCATTATTAAACATTAACTTTCTGAGAGTTTGTTCACTGGAGCTGAGTGTTTGTTAGGAGACAAACGCTCGACTTGGATAGTCCCTTTATTAATATATTCATGTAAAAGAAAAAAAAAAGAGACATTACATTAAATAAATGATTTAAAACTATAAGATTTTTGGTAAATTATTCACCAAAACAAGGAAAGAAACTTGTGACTGATAGAACATTCATATATGTTTATTATTTTCAAGATACAGTACTCGTATTGTATTTCCTTTTTTTCATAAATATTATGATAAAAAATACAAGTAGTCGCGTTTTACATATTTTTTTTGTCCTCCATTACCACTGAGAGATATGATGCCCTACGTTAATTCGTATTGAAACCTGGCTTTTTAAGACTGTTTAGTTCATTACAACCATCTGTAGCTGGTGTGTGTAATAGTAATAATAATAATAATAATAATAATAATAATAATAATAATAATTAACGGTATATTGAAAAAAGTTCAGCAGCCCGAAAGTTGAAAATATACATTTGACAGAAATGACTTATTACATACAAAGACATGGGGTGGGTAGGTCGTTTAACAAAAGATGTTATTACTAAAAGGAGAAGGAACATGTATTGAACATCAAAATTAAGTTTATAGTTGATGGCCCGGGCTGGTCTCTTGCCCTACTCTGTGTGTGTGTGTTGCGGCCTTGAAAGAGATGTTTTATGTAGGTGTTTCAAGGTCGAGGGTCACTAAACTTGGTTCATTAAGTCAGTTTTTGTACTAGAATATTAACGACTTTCGATAACCAAGGTTTCAGTGTACTAGTGTGTGGGGAGAAAAGGGGGGGGGGTGTTAAATGAAGGACAGAGCGAGGGTGAGAGAGGCGCAGTACGGGTAGGAGTGACCAAGACCCTGACAACAGCTACGCTACACCACCACACACCGGGTCACTCACCCTCTCATCCTATCTGATGTTCGCCACCACACACACCTTCATTCGCCATCACACTCGTACACCTGCGCATTAAAACGTACCCCAGCTACACCATGACATGTGGCCTTCACTTCACGTTATTATTGTTCACCAAATACGGTTATTAGTTTCACAAAGATAAGTACTAGGTATACTGTTCAAACTTATTTACGGCAGCATGAAGGACAACTGCCAGTGTGTTGGTATAAGATACGTGGATCTGGGTATGGTGGCTACAGAGTGCGACTATAACGTGCGGTCTACATATTTAGGTTAGGTTAGTTAGGTTAAGTCAGGTTAGTTAAGTTAAGTCAGGTTAGATAAAGTTAAGTTAGGTTAGACTAGACCACACGCTATAGTAGCACAGGCTACTGGGTGTCAGCAATGAAGTTCAGTATCCAAGCTTATTTCACCTGAAGGTTAACACCATAACGCTACCTGGAGGATAGGTTAGATTACGTTTGCGTTAGGGTGCTTAGTAGTTAGTGTTTCAATGTTCACACTGCTCCCCAGGCCGTAAAATAAGGATGCGACATGACAACGTTAAGTCTCATGTATTGTTATTGTCTTTATGTAAGACACACGCAGTAGCACTTGAGGTTTTACAAGCTGTTCAATCATCGCTCGGCAAATATTGCACTACACTAACTAAACTAAACAAAACAAA
This sequence comes from Homarus americanus, assembly GCF_018991925.1. Lineage (NCBI taxonomy): Eukaryota > Metazoa > Arthropoda > Malacostraca > Decapoda > Nephropidae > Homarus > Homarus americanus. The sequence goes on from NW_024741379.1 coordinate 195,894, forward strand.
ACAACCTATCATGCCTTCAGCTTGACTGTGACAGTTATAATGTTACAAACACCTGATTTCATTTGATCACATAGTTTTACATTAACTGGATAAGATACTAATTGATTGTTCATCCTCTCACACGCCTCTTTATATGCTACTACCATATTTTCTCCAAATATTTCACCGCCCAAGAAAAAAAAATTAAATAAGTATATATAAACCCGAGCAAATTGTTATCTATGATTATACATTCACTGTATTTCAAAACCTTTATAATTGTGTTACAACATGAGAGCCTTGAAGATGGAGGGAGCCTGTGAGTTCTGACGCAGAAAGTGACACGCTGTAACTGTCAACACCACCACTCTCACTACTCTCCCACACCACTCTCACCCACACTGTCACTACTAAGAACATGAGAACCTTGAGTACAGACACAGATTAAAGCATCTTAATTTGCACTCCCTCGAGAGACGTAGAGTGAGGGGCAATAATTATGATCGAGGTGTAGAAATGGAAGTCAGGGTTAAATAAAGGTGATATAACAAAGGTACTCAAACTATCCAACCAGGAACGAACTCACAGCAATGGTTTTAAATTAGAAAAATTTGGATTTACATGTGAGATAAGGAAACATTGGTTTGGAAATAGAATAGTGGGTGAATGGAACATATTACCAAACATCGTCATTAACTCGAATACGCTGGATAGCTTCAAACATAAGTTGGGTGGATATATGAGCGATAGGTGTTGGGTGTAAACGGGACTGCCTAGTATGGGCCAATAGGCCAGCTGCAGTTTCCTCCATTCTTAGGTTCTTATGTACACTCTCACGCTGCCTCTACACTCTCACTCACGCTGTCTCTACACTCTCACACCACTCTCTCTCACGCTGCCTCTACACTCTCACACCACTCTCACTCACGCTGTCTACACTCTCACACCACTCTCTCTCACGCTGTCTACAGTACACTCTCACACCACTCTCTCTCACGCTACCTCTACACTCTCACACCACTCTCACTCACGCTGCCTCTACACTCTCACACCACTCTCTCTCACGCTGTCTACAGTACACTCTCACACCACTCTCACTCACCCTGTCTCTACACTCTCACTCACCCCTGTCTCTACAATCTCACCTCACGCTGTCTCTACACCCTCACACCACTCTCACTCACCCTGTCTCTCACTCGCCACGCTGTCTCTACTCTCTCACACCACTCTCACTCACCCTGTCTCTACACTCTCACTCACCCTGTCTCTACTCTCTCACACCACTCTCACTCACGCTGTCTGTACACTCTCACACCACTCTCACTCACCCTGTCTCTACACTCTCACTCACGCTGTCTCTACACTCTCACTCACCCTGACTCTACTCTCTCACACCACTCTCACCCACACTCTTACTACTCTCACATACACTTGTAGAATAGTATACCAGCGCCTCTCTCTCTCATTTTATGACATACTGAAACAAGGAGTGGGTTGTTTGACATACGAGTATTTAATGCTTTCAGTACAAAAAGGAGAAGAAACATGAAGTGACCGGACAGGTGAATCATTGGTGTGTGTGTGGAAGGGTAAGCCTGCTGCGGAGAGAAACCGCATTTATGGAGTTGGCTTTGCCATCCGCCAACGCATCCTACACAAGCGAACTGAAATGCCTATTGGGATCAACGAGCGCCTCATGACCCTTCGAGTCCCACTGAATCACTTACGTCAGGCCTTTTTCATCAGTGCATAGACCCTACCAGGATGTAGGGGATGACATCAAGGAGGCCTTTTAAGTTGACCACGACAGAGCTAAGCTCTATCCCTAGAGAAGATAAGGTTGTACTCCTTGGTGACTTTAATGCCCGAGTTGGCAGGGATGCTGACATTTGGCAGGGAACCTTAGGGAGAAATGGACGAGGCAAGTGTAATCCCAACGGCCTACTCCTCAGCAAGTGTGCTGCACAGAACCTCACTATCACCATTACGTTGTTTAGGCAGGCCGACAAGTTCAAGGGTTCGTGGCAACACCCACGATCCAAACACTGGCATCTCAATGACTACATCATTGTCAGAGAAAGAGATCGCCAAGATGTCCTCATCACCCGTGCTATGCGTGGCTCAGACCACTGCACCACTGATCATCGGCTCGTCAGAGCCAAGCTCTCACTTTACGTCGCCCCAAAACAGCGAAGACAACAAGCCTCCAAAAGAGGTTTTTAACACGAAGCGTTTGAAGGATCCAGTGGTAGCACAAGCTTTCAGACAGCAGCTCGAACATGGGCGGATAAACAACCCGACAACAAACAACCCAAATCCCAGTGCCGAATGGGATATTCTCAACATTGTCATTACAAAAACCTGCAGAGACCCTCGGCCAGATCTAATGAATACACCAGGACAGGTTTGATGAAAATGACTCGGTAAACAATGTACTCGTCGATGATAAACGTGCTGCTTTTACTGACTGGCAGATCAACCCTCAGTCTCTGACCAAAGCTGATACCTTCCTCAAGAAGAAAGCTGCAGCCCAACGGGAACTTTGCAATCTAAAGAACGACTGGTTTAAAAATAAAGCATGTGAAACACAAAAATTTGCAGATCAGCACAAGATGTGCGAATTTTTCAATTCCACTAAAACATTTTATGGGCCAATCACCTTTGGTGCAGCCCCCCTCTGCTCATCCGACAGATAATTAAAGACAATGAAGGCCTACTTCGGTCCTGGAAGGAACACTATCATTCACTGCTAACCCAAACACTGATGTGGATGTCCTTACTATCAAACAGGTCCCTCAGCATCCAGAGCTGACCCACCTCAGCTACCTTCCATCCCTGGATGAGGTAGCTACTGCCATCAAACAAATGAAAAATAACAAAGCCACAGGGCCTGATGGAATCCCAGCCGAGGTGTGTAAAGCACGAGGACCTCTGCTTACCAGCCGTCTCCACTCTCTCCTGGAGAATATATGGGAAAAGGAGGAGACCAGTCAGACTGTGGCAATTACCGAAGGATCTCGCTGCTGTCCGTAGCTGACAAGATTATTGCCCGAGTCCTCCCAAACAGACTTCTTCCCGAGGCGGAAAATTTCCTCCCAGAATCTCAATGTGGCTTCAGACCATCACGTGATACCACTGACATGATCTGTGCTGCCCGCCAGATACAGGAAAAGTGCAGAGAACAGCATCGTGACCTGTACATGGCTTTCATCGACCTTACCAAGGCCTTCCACTCAGTCAACAGGGATGGCCCCTAGTGGACCCTCAGCCATTTTGATTGCCCCCCTAAATTTATCACCATTGTGAGACAAATCCACAAGGGCATGAACGGCAGTGTCCTGCACAATGGAACCCAGTCTGAGTTCTTTCCCATCCAAATGGGGGTTCAACAAGGGTGTGTACTGGCACCAACTCTCTTTTCCATTTTCTTGGCTGCCTTCCTTAATTGTGCCAGTACCAATTTAGCCGATGGGGTGAACATCGAGTACCGGATGAAGGGTCTTTTCAACATAAGAAGACTCCAGGCAAGAACAAAGGTGTCGGCAGCCTCAATTACTGAACTTCAGTATGCAGACGACCGCACCCTTGTTGTCCACAGTGAGCGCGACGTACAGGAGATTCTGAACACCTACACAGATGCATACGCACACTTCGACCTTGAGGTGAATGTACGTAAGACTCAGATTCTCTATCAACCTGCCCCTGGATCAGACACACCTCCACCATCCATTCAGCTTAACTGTACCACCCTCTCTAATGTTACCCACTTTCGGTATCTCGGCTACCACCTGTCCACCACCGCAGATATCAATGAAGAGATTCAGCATCAGATCAGATGTGCATCTCAAGCCTTTGGCAGACTCAGAAACCATGTCTTCTGCTGTAGGGAGCTGAAATTATCTACAAAATTACACGTATATGGAGCAGTAATCCTCCTCACCTTGCTATATGGCAACGAGACATGAGTCACATACAGGAGGCACCTCAAGGCACTTGAAATCTTTCAACAACGTAGTCTACGTTCCATACTCTGAGTTCGCTGGGAAGACAAGAGAACAAATGCCAGTATTCTTGCTGACACCAACTGTAGGAGCATCGAGGCTACCATCATCCATGAACAATTACGCTGGACTGGCCATGTTACCCGCATGGACGACAGTAGTCTACCAAAGCAGCTAATTTACAGTCCCCTAACGAATATTAAACATAACGCCGGCGGGGAACTGAAAAGGTACAAGGATAGTCTAAAGACAAACCTGAAAAGTGCCAAATCGACCTCCTTACCTGGGAGACGATTACTACACATCGTAACACTTGGAGGAGCACCACACGAGGTGTCAATACCTTCGAGTTAGCCCGACTGCAAACCGAGGCAGACAAGCGCCAACGCCAGAAAGGCGTTGCCACCGTCCCTCCCGCACTCGATGTAGCCCTCCACATGTGTAAAATCTGTGGACGACTCTGCTGGTCCCGTATCGGCCTCTTTAGTCACCTCAAAACTCACCAACCTAGGTGACATCCCTAGTAACTCATATCATTGTATCATAGCTGGATGATCGTCAAACTCGATTCCGAGTGACAGCAAAGTAGAAGTAGTAGAAGTAGTAGAAGTAGAAGTAGTAGTAGTAGTAGTAGTAGTAGTAGTAGTAGTAGTAGTAGTAGTAGTAGAAAAAAAAAGTAGCTATAGCGCAGGAGGTGGGCGCCTCGAACTGGTTAACTACGTTACCGATAAGGGCAAATGGTTTCAGTCTTAATAAACAAGAATTTACAGATGCCATTGCTCTAAGGTACGGTCGGCCAGTAGAAGGTTTGCCCTCCCAATGCGTGTGTGGCTCTTCCTATGATGGCGATCACGCCATGGTGTGCAAGAAGGGGGGCTTCATATGCATGAGGCATGACGAGGTAAGGGATCTCACAGCAAATATGTTGAAGGAAATCTGCCGGGACGTCATGGTAGAACCGACCCTCCTTCCATTGGATGGCGAGATCTTCCAACACAGGACTTCAAACACATCTAACGAAGCCCGTGTGGACGTCAGTGCTCGAGGATTCTGGACGCGGGGACAGCGAGCTTTTTTCGACATCAGGATTTTTGATCCCATGGCCGCATGTCACCGTAACCTAGCTCTCGATGCTGCACATAGGAGGAACGAGAACAAGAGAAGGGCATATGGGGAGAGAATTCAAAACGTTGATCAAGGCAGCTTCACTCCTCTAGTGTTCACAACCTCTGGTGGGATGGGCCAAGTGCAAGATGTTTCTACGCCAGACTCGCGGAGTTGATCTCCGAACAGAAGCAGCAGCCCAGAAGTTATGTTACAGCCTGGATGAGATGTCGACTGTCTTTCTCTCTCCTTCGGTCGGCTTTGCTCTGCCTCAGGGGAACGAGAGCTTCTGCCCCAACTCCGACAACTGCTGCAGATATTGACTATGAGGCTACAGTCACTGAATGCCGCATAGATCTGCGGCTCAACTAATTTAACACAGATAGGATAGCTTCTTATGTATTAGGATATTTAATATTAAGGTAATTAAATGGTGGCGAAGGTGTGGCTATTGGGGGAGGCTGGAGGCCACGTTTAAAAAAAAAAAAAATAGTAGTAGTAGTAGTAGCGGTGTGCGCGGCGTGGGTGTTGTGGAGCGTCCTCCCCGATCTATAGTGTTATTGGTGGGGACATACTCGCTGTGTGGGAGCGGGAATTTAACAATGTGTCGGTGAATATCTGATGTCACCCTAAGCTTTGTCACCCAAGGTTTCTTCTCATCCCTTACGGCATAAATTGTAAATATTCCGTGTGTTCACCGGCGTTCACCAAGCGAGTAGTGACCTGGCGGTGCTGGGTCGGTGGTGGGATAATGAGGAGGCTTGGAGCCAAGGTCAGTGTCGATAGGCCTACTCTGACAGGGGTGTTCTGGAGACTTTCGCCCCTATGGGGCCGAGAGTGCTGCCCACGCGGTGGCCTCCCCACCACAGTAACGGACACTTAATGTACAGTAGGGTCTCGACGATCCAAGTGAGTATATATAACTGATATTACACCAGTGAGACCATATATATAGTGGTTATTTGTGCCAAGGATATATAAACAAGTGCTTGGTGTGACAAACTCTTGTCCATAGTGTATCATTCTGATGTATGGATGGTCGCCATTAGGGGGGTAGCCTACACACCCACGCGCGCACGTATGCCCTTACTACCTGGACACAGCAGTCCAGCCTGTCACCTCTCCGTCCTTCCCTCATAAGAACCAGAATTATCTTGTGCCTGGGACCAAATCATATGTTCGGAGGCGGACGTAACTGCCGCCCAAGATGCAGATCATTATGCCGGGTGACAGACATTGTTGTGTCTGTTCTAACCAGTACCAAAAATGCACTAGCTGTGTTTGTGTGAGAAACAACCGACCATGTGTGTCTTGCATAAAGGGAAACAATTGCCGCAACCCTTATAACCTTCATGGCAGGGAGCTGTCACAGGAGGCCACATTGGATATCGCCGGGACCCAGCAGCCCGCTGATATCCTAAACGATAGCAGTGAGTCTACTCAACCTGAAAATGTAGTACCAATAAACGCTGCTCCAATAGTAGCTGATGTCCACGAGGTGAATGAGAGACAGCCACCACAGTGGAATGGCATGTCGATGGAAAATGCAGACATATGGGTTAAAAAAACATACTCAGAAATTGTCAGGTGGTCGCCAGCAAACCTGTTTGAACCACCCAAGTGTGCGGCCACCAAAGAAATGATTCGGGAGATGATTAGTCTCATAACTGAGTACACTCAAGACCGCCTCCTTGCCCCGTTAGCTCTTCATATACTGGCAATAATACCACATCTATTCTGTCAGAGGACACACACAAAGACTAAGCACAAAGAAAATGCGGCAGCAATGAAGAGAAGACTGACATTGTGGCAGAAGGGGGCCCTTGATGATCTCCTATGTGAAGCAAGAACACTGCAGGAGAGACTAAAATATACGGGTGACGGAAAGCAAAACACTGATGATGCTGCAAGGAAGTTTGGAAACAAAATGCGTGTGGGAAAAGTGTCTTTGGCGGTAAGATCTCTCACAGAGGAATCCACCGGTGGGGTCCTGCCAATAAACAGAGAGACTTTAAAACAACTGAAAGAAAAACATCCCTCTGCAAGTGATGACGAAGGCATCAGGTTTCAGGGTGCCTATATCCCGCCAAATGCTGTCCTGTTCGAGAAAATAACAGGAGGGATGGTGTGGAAAAAGGCACTGAAGACTCAGGGAGGTGCCGGCCCTTCAGGTCTGGATGCAAACGGATGGAGAGTCATCCTCAGCACTAACAAGTTTGGCCCCGCAGCAAGTGATCTCTGCACGGCCATTGCCGTCCTTGCAAGAAAGCTGGCATCCTCATGCTGCCATCACCTTCATGCTCTGACGGCCTGCCGCCTCATTCCCCTGGATAAGAATCCAGGATGTAGGCCAATAGGAGTGGGGGAAGTGCTGAGGCGAATCATCGGAAAATGCATAATGGAGGTGGTAAAGGACGATGCCAGGGCAGCAGCAGGGAACCTGCAAGTTTGTGCTGGCCAACAAGCTGGAGGGGAAGCTGCCATTCACATCATGAGAACGATATTTGAGCAACGTGATTGTGAGGCCGTTCTCCTGGTCGACGCTTCAAACACATTCAACATACTTAACCGCAAGGCTGCACTGCACAACATCAAGATCAAGTGTCCAAGCTTTGCAATGTATGTTGAAAACTCCTATAGGAATCCATCAGACCTCTATATAGTAAACAACAAGGCCCTAAGAGGTGATACCATCTTACAGTCAATCGAGGGAGCAACACAGGGGGACCCTGTTGCAATGGCAATGTATGCAATAGGTCTATCAGTGCTCCAACAAGAAATAAAATTTGAAACAACTGGGGTCAAACAAGTGGCGTATGCTGATGACCTTACAGGAGCAGGAAAAGTGGAGGACATCAAAAAGTGGTGGGACTTGGTAACATCGCGAGGTCCACAAATAGGGTACCACCCAAACGCCAGCAAGTCCTTCCTCATCGTGAAGCCAGAACATTATGAACGGGCAAAGGAGGTTTTTGGCAGAAGTGAAGTCAAAATAACTAAGGACGGCCAAAGACATCTAGGCGCAGTAATTGGCACTACGGACTTCAAGACCGAGTACGTAGCGGGAAAGGTGAATGAGTGGGTTAGTGAAATCCAAGCTCTGTCTGAGATTGCTAACACAGAGCCACATGCGGCTTTCGCTGCATTCACCCATGGAGTCAAGCATCGTTGGAACTACCTGATGCGTACTATTCCTGGTATCGGACCCCTCCTCCACCCTCTGGAAGAAGCTATCAGTGTCAAGTTCATTCCCAAATTAGTGAAACACACTCACTTAACCCCAACAGAAACAGCACTTCTTGCACTTCCATCAAGACTGGGAGGGATGGGACTAACCAATCCAGAGGAGATTGCAGCCACCGAACATCAAAATTCACTTAAGTTCACGGCAGCCCTCACGGACCACATAATAGCCCAGAACGCAACAGGGGAGGTCGTGACCGGTGAAGTAAACGAGATTCGTAGGTCCATTACGACAGATCGACAGCACTGCCAAAATGATAAGTTGCAACAACTGTTGCTGCAGGTTCCAGAAAATTTGAAAAAAAAAGTAGCTATAGCGCAGGAGGTGGGCGCCTCGAACAGGTTAACTACGTTTCCGATAAGGGCAAATGGTTTCAGTCTTAACAAACAAGAATTTACAGATGCCATTTCTCTAAGGTACGGTCGGCCAGTAGAAGGTTTGCCCTCCCAATGCGTGTGTGGCTCTTCCTATGATGGCGATCACGCCATGGTGTGCAAGAAAGGGGGGCTTCATATGCATGAGGCATGATGAAGTAAGGGACCTTACAGCAAATATGTTGAAGGAAATCTGCCGGGATGCCATGGTAGAACCGACCCTCCTTCCATTGGATGGTGAGATCCTCCAACATAGGACTTCAAACACATCTAACGAAGCCCGTGTTGACGTCAGTGCTCGAGGATTCTGGACGCGAGGACAGCGAGCTTTCTTTGACATCAGGATTTTTGATCCCATGGCCGCATGTCACCGTAACCTAGCTCTCGATGCTGCACATAGAAGGAACGAGAACGACAAGATAAGGGCATATGGGGAGAGAATCCAAAACGTTGACCAAGGCAGCTTCACTACCTTAGTGTTCACAACCTCTGATGGGATGGGACCAAGTGCAAGATGTTTCTACGCCAGACTCGCGGAGTTGATCTCCGAACAGAAGCAGCAGCCCAGAAGTTTCGTTACAGCCTGGATGAGATGTCGACTGTCTTTCTCTCTCCTTCGGTCGGCTTTGCTCTGCCTCAGGGGAACGAGAGCTTCTGCCCCAATTCCGACAGCTGCTGCAGATATCGACTACGAGGCAACTGTCACTGAATGCCGCATAGATCTGCGGCTCAACTAATTTAACACAGATAGGATAGCTTCTTATGTATTAGGATATTTAATATTAAGGTAATTAAATGGTGGCGAAGGTGTGGCTATTGGGGGAGGCTGGAGGCCACGTTAAAAAAAAAAAAAAAAAGTAGTAGTAGTGGACTCCATCCCCCTACAAGGGACGACTGAGCCCCGGCGCGCCTACCAGCCAATCAGCGTACAGCCAGCGGTGCCGGTAGAGTAGTAGTAGTAGTGGTGGTGGTGGTGTGTGTGTGTGTGTGTGTGTGTGTGTATGTATGTGCGCGTGTATGTATGTGTATGTGTGTTCATTTATGTATGTATGTATGTGCATGTGTGTGCATTTATGTATGTATGTATGTGTGTGTGTGTGCATGTATGTATGTATGTGTGTGTGTGCATTTATGTATGTATGTGTGCGCGTGTATGTGTGTGCGTGTGCATTTATGTATGTATGTGTGCGCGTGTATGTATGTGTGCGCGTGTACGTATGTGTGTGCATTTATGTATGTATGTGTGCGTGTGTGTAGCTATATAAATGCACACATGTAAGAACATAAAACACCCGTCACAAGTGTTCAACTCTTAAAACAGACAGATCACGTTCCCGCCCGGACACACCACCTGTGGAATAGATCACACCACCATTAACTAACGTCTCATTTACAAGCTATTTTTTTCGCTTAATTTGGTCACTAAGTTTCGTCTTTAATTTATATCTTTTAGTGAAAGTCACTCCATCGAGGAACCGTATTAGTAATAACGGCAGGTGATATATATATATATATATATATATATATATATATATATATATATATATATATATATATATATATATATATATATATATATATATATATATATATATATATATATATATATATATATATCTTGATAAAATCACACGGGAAAATGGAAACAACGGAGTACCTTAGCTTTCGTCTTTATTCAAGACATCTTCAGAGGCAACTGGATTACATGGACAGAGAGAGGCTTAAATATACAGGGTGACCTAAAAACATGAGGTCAGGTCATAATGATGACATCCACTAATCCACACACCAACACACACGTAGAGGAGCTTAAGAGAAGGGTGGTGACGTGACTAGACAGGTCAGGTCAGAAAAAAGGGACCCACAAAATAACTATCATACATCAAGATCAAAGGTTTTCAAAGCATTTTTAACCTTGGGCCACTGACAAATAAATTTATGTAACATATTATCAGTTTTGAACTGACCATCACTAAGGTTTATTGATTTTAATTCCTTAATCAAACTAGCTTCAACCAGAAGTCTTTCTGTGACACAAGATGATTTGAATACTTCTAAGCTTTTTTCCCAAGCAATGGGGTGATTATTATTCCTAACATGAACGAACAAGGCACTGCTTTCAGATGCAGTTCTGATATTATACTTATGTTGTTTGATTCTGAGCTGCAGTGTTTTTCCTGTCTGACCTACATAATTACAATTACATTTGCTACATGGAATACAATAAACACTTCCATTTACATTCAAACTTGGGCTATTCCTTATTAACATATTGGTAATGGTCAGGTCAGGTCATCATTATGACCTGACCTCATGTTTTTAGGTCACCCTGTATATTTAAGCCTCTCTCTGTCCATGTAATCCAGTTGCCTCTGAAGATGTCTTGAATAAAGACGAAAGCTAAAGTACTCCGTTGTTTCCATTTTCCCGTGTGATTTTATCAAGATATATATATATATATATATATATATATATATATATATATATATATATATATATATATATATATATATATATATATATATATATATACACTGTACTCACTAATTGTTTGGATAATCAAGGTAAATATTAAACTATTATCTTGTGTTCTGTAATAAGTTTTACACGCACACACACACGCACACAACTAACAATTTGTGTTCCTCTGGTACGGGTGAGTTTGATGTCATTTAGCTAACTCATGGGTCACTTGGGTCATTATCAGCATTAGATAAACACCCAGAAACATTAAAAGCAATAAGGCGACATTACATTAGACACCCTTGACGCACCCGAGGCCATTACGCGCGCGCGCGCGCGCGCGTGTGTGTGTGTGTGTGTGTGTGTGTGTGTGTGTGTCATCCTGGGGAGAAGTGGTGTTAAACTGTACACCACCAATGCCCTCTGGCACCTGTGTCCTCTTCCAACACCTGTGGGGCTCTCGGTGCTCTTATTAAGATTCGTGAGCCAAACTGTATACGCCTGCGCTAGCAAACACTTACAGACACCATAACCTAATATAAAAATACCAAGATAATTTCAGCAACGTTGTACTACCCTCAGGCACTGGCGAGCGTGTACGTGGCACTTACTGACTTCAGGCACAGATGTACACCTACTAAAAAATTATTCGGCACCCTTATGGCGTGATAAAATATCACACGGGTGCCGAATAATATTTTAGTGGGTGTACATCTGTGCCTGAAGTCAGTAAGTGCCACGTAGATTTCTTCCCCAGGACAAATATTCGAGTGTTTATCTAAATAAGTAATGCCTCTGGATGGATCGACGATGTTCATCACTATTGTACTCAAACACCGACATGAATGACGTATACGAGAAATGTGTGTTAGGCTTCAAAGGAAATACATGGAGGGGGAGGGTAGATAGCAAGGGGGGGTTAGATAGCAGCAGGGGAGATGGATAGGGAGGCACGAGGGAAGGGGAGGTAGGCACGAGGAAGGGGAGATAGATAGCAGGGAGGGACACACAAGCGGAGGGTAGAGAGCAGGGAAGTGGGTGATAGACAACAGGGAAGGAGTAGACAGCAGCGGAGGGGGTGTAGAGAGCAGGGGAGGAGGTGGGAGACAACAGGGGGGAGGGGTAGATAGACAGGAAAGGGAGAGGAGGTAGACTGCAAAGGGAGAGGGAGGTAAACAACAGGGGGTGGGGAACCAAACAGCAGAGAGTGGGGGAGGTAGACAGCAGGGGGAAGAGGAAGGAAGACATCAGGAGGGGGTAAGGAAGACAGCATGGGGAGGGGGTAAACAACAGGGGGGAGGTACACAGCAGGGGGGGTCTTCGCTAGATGCCACATTAAACATTCAGCAGCCTATTGACTAGGTCACCACACCACCGCCCACCCAGTGCAGTACATTCCGCCAGTGTAATGTTTACACTGCCCCAACACGAGCACATTCGCTGTACACCGCCCCACCACCAGGTGTACATAGTGGAGTGCCTGTGTGCTAGGCTGGAGGGTTTATCAACCAAGACACGGGCATTGTACCGTACACACCGAGTGCTCGCACACACACACACACACACACGTCAGAGTTCTAAACCATTAGTGGCGTCCTACACCAGGGTAATAACACACACATTAGGCCACAGAACTGCTTTACGGTCACAAACAGAGTGAAGGAGAGTTAGACACCTTGGAGGTAACGAGACAGTGAGAGGCCCTGTCCTCTCACATGGTTGTCGTAAAAGATAAGTGAATCCTTAATCGTCTCGCATCAATGTTGAGGCGGCCACAACAACAGCCAGTACTGACATCAAATACTAATAGCTGAATCACTGTTATTTACAAGTCCTAATCATCTCACCCGACCGCACAGGTGTTCCCTCTCCGAAACGTCCAGGTTAAAAATTCATAACAGTGCCATGATGTGAACGGGAGCCGACAACTCATCTAACACTCAACACACTAATGACGTTCTTATTCAACGTAATTTGCTTCAATTCACTGATAATGAACTCTACTAGTACTGTACTCGGGTAACTCTGGTCCCATTCACTGATAACACAACACTCCCCTACTCAATGCATTCTGTATCTTCTCATTACCAGACAAGGGGACGAGTAGGGCCGGCACGCATGGCTGATAACCTGCGATACTCAATAATACAAACGGGTGGTGATGGATGCTCAAAGAAAACAACAATACACGGTTCAAGACTGAGAAAATGGTGACCAACACAAATAAGAATTAATAATGTTAGATGCTCGACAGATGTTTACTGAGGCAGATGTTTGATACTCGACAGATGTTTACTGGGGCAGATGTTTGATACTCGACAGTTGTTTGATGCTCGACAGATCGGTGAGGTTATAATGACGATAAATGGTCAAAAGATAAATATAATAAATTTACACAGGACAAAAGATTCCGACAGATGACACAATATAGTAACAAGATGTATCACAGAACACAGGACTGAATATGTGATGGCATGAGTGAGATGTGGAATGATATTACTAAAAAAAATACTCCAGTACATGATTAAAATATGCGAAGATATTTAGAAGACAATATACAGTATAGTAATTTGTGGTAAGTTGTATACTATAAGCACTCAATTCGCAAGTGGGAAGCGGCAGTAACTTTTAATTTTTACAGTAATAATAACAACACCGTAATAATAATAATAATAATAATAATAATAATAATAATAATAAAGAACCATAAAAAAATCAAAAGTGAGAAACAATATATGTATGTTGTGTTGTCAATAGCAAGAAAAACAATTGAGACCCTGCAACTGTGTGTAAATCAGACATCATTGTGATACCTACTGTACAGCCCTCCAGTTTCTCCCCCAAATAGGTTTATCAACAGACAAGAGCTCTAGGTGTCATTACAAGAGTATATTTGCGTTAATACCACACGCATACATACATACACACACACACACATGCAGGCGCGCACACACACACACAACATCAATCGTCGGCAAAATATTAAGTCACACCACGCTCGTTAGCTTGACACGAAACACAACCACACTGAACTCGATATAAAAGTAGAGTACTGTACTATAATGGCAGGAGCGGCGGCAGGTGAGGTGTTTACCATTATCGCTATGGTGACCAGGCCTTGGCGGTGTATGTCTTACCTTACACCTTCACAACAATTGATCATGACTATACTAAATTCACCAGTATACTACTTAAAGCACAGGAACAAAATATACCATACAGAAAAATTAGGTCAAATAAGAATGAGCCAAATGGATGACCAAAAACCTTAAACATGACATAGGAATAAAGAAAGGAATTTATAAGAAATTAAAGGGAGGGGAGGAGCATCTCAGAAATAGGCATAATGAACTATCTAGGAATGTTAAGAAAAATGTAAGAAAGGCAGAGGGACTACGAAATCAGGATAGCAAGAGAATCCAAGGCGAATCCCAAGGGGACTTTTCCAGGTATAAAGGACAAAGGTCAAGGACAAAGTGGAACCTTTAAAGTCAGAGAGAGGGGAAGTGATCGATGATAGTGACGAAATAGGCAAAGCATTAAACAGCTACTACTTATCAGTTTTCACAGAAGAAATTCACTAGGAAACGCCAAAGGTGGAACTGATATTTAGGGGAAATGAAGAAGAGAAACTAAAGGATATCACTATCAGAAAATAGGATGTTCTTAAGAAGATAAATAAATTAAAGAAGACAAAATCCCCCGGGCCGGATGAAATTTTCCCTCGAGTTTTGAAAGAGTGTAAGGAACAGACTAGCGGAGCCCTCATAAATTTACTTACAAAATCATTAGACACGGGAGTTGTGCCAGACTTGTGGAAACAGGCAAATGTAGTACCCATATTAAAAAAGGGAGACAGAGCATCAGCGTCAAATTACCGGCCGATTAGTTTGACGTCAGTAGTGGGGAAATTTCTTGAATCAATTACAGCAAATAGCATCAGATCGCATTTAGAGAAAAACAAATTAATCTACGACTCTCAACAAGGATTTACAACGGGAAAATCTTGTCTAACATATCTGCTGACGTTTTTTAAGAAAGTCTTCGAGGTAGTAGATAATGACGAAAATTACGATGTTATTTACTTAGACTTCAGCAAAGTGTTTGACAGAGTACCGCATCAGAGGCTTCTGAGAAAAGTTAAGGCTCATGGTATCCAGGGGAAAGTTTTAAATTGGATAAAATCATGGCTCACCAATAGAACACAGAGGGTCAGCGTAGATGGTTTTAAATCCGAGTGGGGCCGTGTAACTAGTGGGGTTCCCCAGGGGTCAGTTGTGGGCCCACTCTTGTTCATAAGCTACATAAACGATCTAGATACTGGGATCAGCAGTGACATAAGCAAGTTTGCGGATGACAACAAAATTGGGCGGCAGATTAATTCAGGGCAGGATGCAAATGCACTACAGGAGGATTTAAATAAACTGCAGGGGTGGTCAGAAAAATGGCAAATGATATTCAACACCAGCAAGTGCAGCGTACTTAATATTGGAAGAACAAATACTATCAATGTATACAGCCTTAACAACATCAACCTAGAGAAGTCGACTTGTGAAAGAGACCTAGGGGTACTTGTAAGCCCGGACCTACGGCCTAGAAAACAGTGCGTTAATGTTCGAATTAAGGTAAACAGAGTATTGGGTTATATATCTAGAAGTGTAAGTAACAAGAGTGCAGAGGTCTTATTGCAACTATATCTTGCGCTAGTCAGGCCGCACCTCGATTATGCGGTTCAGTTCTGGTGCCCCTATTATAGAATGGATATAAATTCACTAGAGTCGGTGCAACGAAGAATGACAAAAATGATTCCGGGACTTAGAAACCTTCCATATCAGGATAGGTTAAAGAAACTTAACTTGCATTCCCTAGAAAGACGAAGAGTGCGGGGAGATATGATAGAAGCATTTAAGTGGGTGAAAGGAATCAATAAAGGGGATATAGATAAAGTTCTTATAATATCCGAGCAGGATAGGACTCGTAGCAACGGATTTAAGTTGGATAAGTTTAGGTTTAGGAGGGAGATAGGAAGGAACTGGTTCACAAATAGGGTGGTGGACGAGTGGAACGCTGGAAAGTTTTAAAAGGAGTCTAGATAGGTTCATGGATGATAGAGAGTGGTAGTAACTCTCGACAGGAGCTGCCATGCACAGACCAACCGGCCTATTGCAGACTCCTTATTTTCTTATACCACAATATATCATTCATAACCTTACCTAACCCGACCTAACCTAACACAATATAATCTAACCCAACCTGACCTGACCTAACCTAATCTAACCTAACCCCACAAGAGCCAAGGTATAATATAATGGTCAGCTATTGTCTAAGTTAAGCGTGGTGACAAGAGCAATTCTTCTTCACCAACTGACAACACAAACCGGAAGGCATCTGACACTCGACCTATGAGTTATCTATCACAACTGAGAGCTATAGTTATGGACTGGCACTGATATCAACAACTTGGGTGTGTGTGTGAATATTAAGTAGTCACGACGGGAATAAGGCGATGTACTGACCTGATCTGACCTGACCAGACCATTTCCAGGGATGTTTTAACTAACTTTGTGATCTATGGTGGTCGCTAGAGAGGTAATCATTGTCACTTTTAACTGTGCAAACATAGACAAAGTACCCTGACCTTTAAAATAATAAGAGTATTACCAGACTTAATTACCAGCCATTATCATCAAGAACAATGAAATTCAAAATACTGCTTTAATTTTCAAGCTGTAATTCGGAAGCTTTGTGTGTGTGTGTGTGTGTGTGTGTGTGTGTGTGTGTGTGTGTGTGTGTGTGTGTGTGTGTCATGAAGGAGGGTGGTTGAGTCTTGCATGCCAGCTGTGGACACTTCCTGTTCATCTTTGTTAATCATCGAGTAATCCAAAAACAACGATCGGCGAGTGAAGGCCACTGCGATAACTCAACTAGCCTGAGTTTATGCTTCAAGTATACAAGTCTGAGGCATCGCCAGACGTTGATAAGTTTATGCTATTAATAGGTCAATAACAACGCCACATTCTTCGTACCTGAGCCGTAAGGTACAATTTGTTAACGAAGGCTGAGATCGATGGTTGGGCGGGGGCGAGGGGGGGGGGGGGTACACAGTCACATGGGTCACGAATCCAATGACACACAAGTAAACATGAATTATACCCCGCCCGCGCGCACACACACTAGCTGGGAGCCTCCAAGGTATGCCTGGCCCCGCGATCAATACTCACACATACAATATATATGTGTTGGCTATGTGTGACAAGTGGGTGATTGCACCGTCTAAATTAGGATATTGATTACCAAAGCAATCATATCAATGAGATGATAAAACTAAT
Source organism: Homarus americanus (assembly GCF_018991925.1). Classification (NCBI taxonomy): domain Eukaryota; kingdom Metazoa; phylum Arthropoda; class Malacostraca; order Decapoda; family Nephropidae; genus Homarus; species Homarus americanus. The sequence goes on from NW_024741379.1 coordinate 213,388, forward strand.
GACAACTAAAGAAAATTATCAACTCTGTATATTAGTAATAACTAAGTCCTGCTACAACATTCAAACACCAACTTTTATTTACAGTGTCCACATTACATGAAGCTGACCCCTGGCATGACCTCGGGTTCTGTCCTAACACTCGAGAAAGCTGGCCGCCGCCTCGTAAACAATTCATTCTAACTTGACAATACAAAAATTATCCGACGCTGCAACAACCTTCGAACGTACTCGCCCACACACACACTCACTCGCTGGGACCAAACAGGGAAACACTTTGGGATACAGACAACCTTCTCTTCCTGTCACGCCAGTCATCTCAAGCGCGCCGTGCCTCCACACAAGGCCATACATACCGTACAGTGTGTCTTTACCTTTGGGGAACACAAGGCAGTTATAACCTAAGGCCCTGGCCCCCCCCCCCTCTCACAAAAAAGGCCTGACAATGGCCGGTGGGGGTTAATTCTACGAAATAACAGTTTCGTTATATTTTAAAGTATAACAGCATTCCTTTATTGGTAATTTTGAAGTAATACTATTGCTTTACCTAACACAACTATTGCCAAGTAAATATAAAAATTTTATTACCAATAAATGTTGTTGCATTTTACCAGTTATTATTATTATTATTATTATTATTATTATTATTATTATTATTATAATACCGCATAGATCTGCGGCTCAATTAATTCAACACAGATAGGATAGCTACTTATGTATTAGGATATTTAATATTAAGGTAATAAAATGGTGGCGAAGGAGTGGCTATTGGGGGAGGATGGAGGCCACTATTAAAAAAAAAAAGTAGTAGTAGTAGTCGTCGTTGTAATAGTGGACGTCAGTGGTCGAGGATTCAGGACGCGGGGACAGCGAGCCTTCTTCGCCGCCAGGATATTGGAGCCCAAGGCCGCATATCACCGTGAACTGTCTCTCGAGGCTGTACACAAAAGGAACGAGAACAAGGCGTATGGGAGAGAATTCAGAATGTGGATCAAGGCAGCTTCACTCCTCTGGTGTTCACAACCTCTGGCGGGATGGAACCAAGTGCAAGATGCTTATATGCAAGACTGGCCAAGGTGTTATCTGAACAGAAGCAACAGCCTGGTTCAGATATCGGCAGTCCTCTCTGCTTAGGTCTGCATTGCTTTTGCCTCAGGGGAATGAGATCTTCGGCCCCAAAGCCAACAACAGTCACTGATATTGACTATGAGGCAGCAGTCACTGAACGATCTGCGGCTTAACTAATTCAGTTCGGGTAGCAAATGTTTTAATTAGGATGTTTTATATTAAGGCAATAAAACGGTGGCGAAGGCGTGGCTATTGAGGGAGGCTGGAAGTGACGTTTGAAAAAAGTCGTAGTTATAGTAATAACATTATTAATTATTATAATTAACATTATTATTAGTTTACTCAACTGACCATCTGCCTCCTTTACATACAACTACAGGGTCTCAATTGTTTCTCTTGCTTTGACAACACAACTTACAGTATATATCGTTTCTCACTCTTAATTTGTTTTTGTTTTTCCATTTCTGTATATATTTTTGGTTCAATTTATTTTCGCCACCAGGCAGCGATGTGGGTCGGTGAACTGTGCCTGGGTGGAATAGTCCCCGTAAAAGAAAAGAAAAAAAATCATATTATTCAAATCACTATCATCTAACATTAATACAATGGTCAGAAACATACAACAAAGAACTCAGTATGCACAATTAGTGACCACAAATACACTAAAGGTCATGAAAGGAAACCGATGTATACATAATTGTTAATAATGATCTCCATTACTGTGTGACATGAAAGGCCTGGAAGATACTACCTCCCCTCTCTAACCCCTCCCTCACCTCCCCTCCCTCACCACAGACTCTCCCATTTTGCTACCTTTATCCTGTTCTGTTGATCCCTCACCGCTCACACCATCTCTCTCCTCCCCCACAGTCAGACAGAACGGGCAGACAAATATATTCCCAATGCTGAAATCTGGCCCCCAGTAGCCTCCAGAGACACTGCTATTGTTGTTATCCAGGTGTGATATATATAATGTAGTGCAGGTATGTCCGCACCTGTGCCACAATTACCGTTGGTGTTGTCTCAGGGTCAGGGTTATGGTGGTGTAGTGTATCATGGTGGAGGTGTAGTGTTAGTGTATCATGGTGGAGGTGTAGTGTTACTGTACCATGGTGGAGGTGTAGTGTTAGTGTATCATGGTGGAGGTGTAGTGTTAGTGTATCATGGTGGAGGTGTAGTGTTAGTGTATCATGGTGGAGGTGTAGTGTTAGTGTATCATGGTGGAGGTGTAGTGTTACTGTACCATGGTGGAGGTGTAGTGTTAGTGTATCATGGTGGAGGTGTAGTTACTGTATCATGGTGGAGGTGTAGTGTTAGTGTATCATGGTGGAGGTGTAGTGTTACTGTATCATGGAGGAGGTGGTGTTACTGTATCATGGTGGAGGTTACTGTAGTGTGTAGTGTTAGTGTATCATGGTGGAGGTGTAGTGTTACTGCATGGTGGAGGTGTAGTGTTAGTGTATCATGGTGGAGGTGTAGTGTTACTGTATCATGGTGGAGGTGTAGTGTTACTGTATCATGGTGGAGGTGTAGTGTTACTGTATCATGGTGGAGGTGTAGTGTTACTGTATCATGGTGGAGGTGTAGTGTTACTGTATCATGGTGGTAGTGTAGTGTTACTGTATCATGGTGGAGGTGTAGTGTTACTGTATCATGGTGGAGGTGTAGTGTTAGTGTATCATGGTAGTGTAGTGTTAGTGTATCATGGTGGAGGTGTAGTGCTAGTGTATCATGGTGGAGGTGTAGTGTTACTGTATCATGGTGGTGTAGCGTATCATGTGGTAGTGTAGTGTGTATCATGGTGGAGGTGTAGTGTTATGTATCATGGTGGAGGTGTAGCGTTAGTGTAGTGTATGGTAGTGTAGTGTTAGTGTATCATGGTGGAGGTGTAGTGCTAGTGTATCATGGTGGAGGTGTAGTGTTACTGTATCATGGTGGTGTAGCGTATCGTGGTAGGGGTGTAGTGTTAGTGTATCATGGTGGAGGTGTAGCGTATCGTGGTAGGGGTGTAGTGTTAGTGTATCATGGTGGAGGTGTAGTGTTACTGTATCATGGTGGAGGTGTAGTGTTAGTGTATCATGGTGGAGGTAGTGTTACTGTATCATGGTGGAGGTGTAGTGTTACTGTATCATGGTGGTAGTGTTACTGTATCATGGTGGAGGTGTAGTGTTACTGTATGGTGGAGTGTGTAGTGTTACTGTATCATGGTGGTAGTGTAGTGTTACTGTATCATGGTGGAGGTGTAGTGTTACTGTATCATGGTGGAGGTGTAGTGTTAGTGTATCGTGGTAGTAGTGTTAGTTATCATGGTGGAGGTGTAGTGCTAGTGTATCATGGTGGAGGTGTAGTGTTACTGTATCATGGTGGAGGTGTAGCGTATCGTGGTAGGGGTGTAGTGTTAGTGTATCATGGTGGAGGTGTAGCGTATCGTGGGGGGTGTAGTGTTAGTGTATCATGGTGGAGGTGTAGCGTATCGTGGTAGGGGTGTAGTGTTAGTGTATCATGGTGGAGGTGTAGCGTATCGTGGTAGGGGTGTAGTGTTAGTGTATCATGGTGGAGGTGTAGCGTATCGTGGTAGGGGTGTAGTGTTAAGTGTATCACAGTGCTGACTAGTGTATACATTGTACAGCTGACACTCGCTTATGAATCCTTTAATGAATGTTTTACTTTTTCAGCGTTTTTCCCAGTGTAACATGTGTCTGTCTGTCTGTCTGTCTGTCTGTCTGTCTCTCTGTCTGTCCCTCTGATAGAGAGATGTGGTGTGGGAACATAAGCAACAATAAGAGAGGATAACGCTGGCAATATTACACGGATATCATTCATAGTTTCCATAAATGTTTAACGTTTCCGTGCCAAAAATAAAAAAATATATATGAATCAAACAACCTAAGTTTATCAAGTTTAAAAACTTTGTAATGGTTTCATCCCGGCATTACTATACTGAGACAACTGTCAACACACATCATCCGAGTCTGAATCATCATTATCGCCCATGGACAAGATGCTTAACTCACCATGTTTATAGAAGTCATCAGTTTGTGAGCAGCAGCCATAGGGAAGACATATTCCCTAAGTTGCACATATTAATGACACACACATCCTAACATAAGTACGTCAACTGATTCACGTGGGTTTGATACATATTTGCATTCTAAGACTCCAAGTTGTTGTAACACTGATTTCAGGGTAATTAGGCATGGTATAAACGTCCACAAACACACACACACAGAAGGGCTAATACGAAGGAATATTATGTAGCTAGTTATGAAGGCTGTTAAGTCCCGGGCAATTTGAGGAGTGAGGGGCCGCTGTAGTATTGTAGTGGTGTGGTGCTAGAGGAGTGAGGGGCCGCTGTAGTGGTGTGGTGCTAGAGGAGGAGGGGCCACTGTAGTATTGTAGTGGTGTGGTGCTAGAGGAGTGAGGGGCCGTAGTGGTGTGGTGCTAGAGGAGTGAGGGGCCTGTAGTGGTGTGGTGCTAGAGGAGTGAGGGGCCGCTGTAGTGGTGGTGCTAGAGGATGAGGGCCGCTGTAGTGGTGTGGTGCTAGAGGAGTGAGGGGCCGCTGTAGTATTGTAGTGGTGTGGTGCTAGAGGAGTGAGGGCCGCTGTAGTATTGTAGTGGTGTGGTGCTAGAGGAGTGAGGGGCCGCTGTAGTGGTGTGGTGCTAGAGGAGTGAGGGGCCGCTGTGAGTGGTGTGGTGCTAGGAGGAGGAGGGCCGCTGTAGTATGGTAGTGGTGTGGTGCTGAGGAGTGAGGGGCTGCCAGTGGTGGTGCTAGAGGAGTGAGGGGCGCTGTAGTGGTGGTGCTAGAGGAGTGAGAGGGGCCGCTGTAGTGGTGGTGCTGGGAGGAGTGAGGGGCCGCTGTAGTGGTGTGGTGCTAGAGGAGTGAGGGGCCGCTGTAGTGGTGTGTGGTGCTAGAGGAGTGAGGGCCGCTGTAGTGGTGTGGTGCTAGAGGAGTGAGGGGCCGCTAGTGGTGTGGTGCTAGAGTGAGGGGCCGCTGTAGTGGTGTGGTGCTAGAGGAGTGAGGGGCCGCTGTAGTGGTGTGGTGCTAGAGGAGTGAGGGGCCGCTGTAGTGGTGTGGTGCCAGAGGAGTGAGGCCGCTGTAGTGGTGTGGTGCTAGAGGAGGAGGGGCCGCTGTAGTGGTGTGGTGCTAGAGGAGTGGAGGGCCGCTGTAGATTGTAGTGGTGTGTGGTGCTAGAGGAGGAGGGGCCGTTGTATTGTAGTGGTGTGGTGCTAGAGGAGTGACGGGCCACTGTAGCATTGTAGTGGTGTGGTGCTAGAGGAGTGAGGGGCCGCTGCATTGTAGTGGTGTGGTGCTAGAGGAGGACGGGCCGCTGTAGTGGTGTGGTGCTAGAGGAGGAGGCCGCTGTAGTGGTGTGGTGCTAGAGGAGTGAGGGCCGCCAGTGGTGTGGTGCTAGAGGAGTGACGGGCAGCTGTGAGTGGTGTGGTGCTAGAGTGAGAGGCCGCTGTAGTGGGTGGTGCTGGAGTTAGGGGGCCGCTGTAGTGGTGGTGCTAGAGGATGACGGGCCGCTGTAGTGGTGTGGTGCTAGGAGTGAGAGGGGGCCGCTGTAGTGGTGTGTGGTGCTAGAGGGTGAGGGCCGCTGTAGTGGTGGTGCTAGAGGAGTGAGGGGCCGTAGTGGTGTGGTGCTAGAGGAGAGGGGGCCGCATGTAGTGGTGTGGTGCAGAGGGAGTGAGGGGCCGCTGTAGTGGTGTGTGGTGCAGAGGAGTGAGGGGCTGTAGTGGTGTGGTGCTAGAGGAGTGAGGGGCCGCTGTAGATTGTAGTGGTGTGGTGCTAGAGGAGTGGAGGGGCCGCTGTAGATTGTAGTGGTGTGGTGCTAGAGGAGTGAGGGCCGCTGTAGTGGTGTGGTGCTAGAGGAGTTAGTCATTGTAGTGGTGTGGTGCTAGAGAGTGAGGGCCACAGTGGTGTGTGGTGCTAGAGGAGTGAGGCCGCTGTAGTGGTGGTGCTAGAGGAGTGAGGGGCCGCTGTAGTGGTGTGGTGCTAGAGGAGTGAGGGGCCGCTAGCATTGTAGTGGTGTGGTGCTAGAGGAGTGAGAGCTGTAGTATTGTGAGTGGGTGTGGTGCTAGAGGAGTGAGGGGGGCATGTAGTGGTGTGGTGCTAGAGGAGTGAGGGGCCGCCAGATTGTAGGTGGTGTGGTGCTAGAGGAGTGAGGGCCGCTAGTGGTGTGGTGCTAGAGGAGGAGGGGCCGCCAGTATGGTAGTGGTGTGGGTGCTGAGGAGTGAAGGGCCGCCTGTAGTGGTGTGGTGCTAGAGGAGTGAGGGGCCACTGTAGCATTGTAGTGGTGGTGCTAGAGATGAGGGGCCACTGTAGTATGAGTGTGGTGCCAGAGGAGGAGGACGTAGTGGTGTGGTGCTAGAGATGAGGCCGCAGTATGTAGTGGTGTGGTGCTAGAGGAGTGAGGAGCCGCTGAGTATTGTAGTGGTGTGGTGCTAGAGAGGTGAGGGGCCGCTGTAGCATTGTAGTGGTGTGGCTGCAGAGGAGTGACGGCCGCTGTAGTGGTGTGGTGCCAGAGGAGTGACGGGCCGCTGTAGTGGTGTGGTGCTGAGGAGGAGTGAGGGCCGCTGTAGTATTGTAGTGGTGTGGTGCTAGAGGAGTGACACGCTGTAGTATGGTAGTGGTTGGGTGCTAGAGAGTGAGGGCGCCAGCATTGTAGTGGTGTGGTGCTAGAGGAGGAGGGCCACTGTGTATTGTAGTGGTGTGGTGCTAGAGGAGTGAGGGGCCGCTGTAGATTGTGGTGGTGTGGTGCCAGAGGAGTGAGGGCCGGCAGTATTGTGAGTGGTGTGGTGCTAGAGGAGTGAGGGGCCGCTGTAGTGGTGTGGTGCTAGAGGAGTGAGGGGCCGCAGTAGTGGTGTGGTGCTAGAGGAGGAGGGGCCGCTGTAGTGGTGTGGTGCTAGAGGAGGAGGGGCCGCTGTAGTGGTGTGGTGCTAGAGGAGTGAGGGGCCGCAGTGGTGTGGTGCTAGAGGAGAGGGCCGCTGTAGTGGTGTGGCCTGAGAGTGAGGGGCCGCCAGTATTGTAGTGGTGTGGTGCCAGAGGAGTGACGGGCCGCTGGTATTGTAGTGGTGTGGTGCCAGAGGAGGACGGGCCACTGTAGCATTGTAGTGGTGTGGTGCTGAGGAGACGGCCACTGTAGCATTGTAGTGGTGGTGGTGCTAGAGGAGTGAGGGGCCGCTGTAGATGAGTGGTGTGGTGCTAGAGGAGTGAGGGCCAGTGGTGTGGTGCTAGAGGATGAGGGCCGCTGTAGTTTGTAGTGGTGTGGTGCAGAGGAGTGAGGGGCAGCTGTGAGTGGTGTGGTGCTAGAGGAGGAGGGCCGCTGAGGGTGGTGCTGTGAGGAGTGAGGGCGCTGCTGTAGTGGTGTGTGGTGCTAGAGGAGTGAGGGCCGCTGTAGTGGTGTGGTGCTAGAGGAGTGAGGGGCCGCTGTAGTGTGTGTGGTGCTAGAGGAGTGAGGGGCCGCTGTAGTGGTGTGGTGAGGAGTGAGGGCCACTGTAGTGTGCAGTGGTGTGTGGTGCTGGATGAGGGGCCGCTGTAGTGTAGTGGTGGTGTGGTGCTAGAGGAGTGAGGGCCGCTGTAGTATTGTAGTGGTGTGGTGCTAGAGGAGTGAGGGGCCGCTGTAGTATTGTAGTGGTGTGGTGCTAGAGGAGTGAGGGGGCCGTAGCATTGTAGTGGTGTGGTGCTAGAGGAGTGAGGCCGCGAGTATGTAGTGGTGTGGTGCTAGAGGGTGAGGGGCCGCAGTGGTGTGGTGCTGAGAGGAGTGAGGGCCGCTGTAGTGTGTGGTGCTAGAGGAGGGGAGGGCGAGCATGTAGTGGTGTGGTGCTAGGAGAGTGAGGGGCCCTGTAGCTGTAGTGGTGTGGTGCTAGAGGAGTGAGGGCCGCTGAGTATGTAGTGGTGTGGTGCTAGAGGAGTGAGGGGCCGCTGTAGTGGTGTGGTGCTAGAGG
>NW_024741380.1:0-16951 GCF_018991925.1 Homarus americanus
AGTTACGCATTGCTCAAGACCCAGGAGGTGCAACCTGGGAGCAAGTCAGAGGTGTACCTGGGGAATGTCAGAGGCATGGGCCCAAGGAGTGTTAGTGAAGCTACCTGGGAGGCTGGGCGGTATCTGGGAGTGTCTGAGGTGTACCTGGGAGTGTCAGGGGAGGTGTGCCTGGGAGTTTCATAGGAGCACTTGGGAGTGCTGGGGAGGTGCACCTTGGAGTGACTGAGGTGTACCTGGCAGTGTCTGGAGTGTGTACCTGGCAGTGCTCTGGAGGTGTACCTGGCAGTGCCGGGGCGGTGTACCTGGGAGCAAGCTGGGGCGGTACTTCGGAGTGTCAGAGGTGTACCTGGTGAGTGTTAAAAATCAGGAGGCCGGAGGTGTAACTGGGATTGTTAGGAGAAAATTTGTGGAGGGGTGAGTCTCTGGGAGGAGAAGTGGTACCTGGGAGGTCAGAGGTGCACCTGGGAGGCCGGAGGTGCACCTGAGTGTCAGGAGGTGCACCGGAGTGTCAGGAGGCAGTGTACCTGGGAGTGTCAGGAGGTGCACCTGGGAGGCACAGATGACCTGGGAGGCCAGAGGGCCTGGGAGGACGGACGAACCTGGGAGGCCAGAGGTACCACGGAACGTCAGGAGTACCAGGGACTGTCAGAGGTACCTGGAGGCTGGGAGGTACCCAGGAGGCCGTGAATGTGTACCCAGAGTGCCAGATGTACCTGGGAGTGTCTGAGGTGTACCTGGGAGGCCGAAGTTGTACCTGCGAGTGTCGGGAGGTGACCTGGGAGTGCTGGGGATGTATACCTGGGAACAACAGAAATGCACGGAGGCCAGGAGGCGTACCTGGGAATGCTGGGAAGTATACCAGGGAGCGTTGGTGAAGCACTCAGAATCTCAAAGGTAACGGGGCACCGGAGTGTTACCTGGGAATATCGGAAGTGTAACCTGGGAGGTCAGGAGGTGTACCTGGGGAGTGTCAGGAGAACTGGGAGTGAAAGAGGTGTAACTGGGAGGTCAGGAGGTGTACCAGGGAGTGTCTAAGGTGTACCTGGGAGTGCCAGAGGAATACCTAGGATGTCAGGAGGTGTACCTGGGAGTGCCGGGGAGGTACCAGGGAGGCCGGGAAGGCTTACTCTGGGAGCAAGCCGGGAGTTGTATCTGGAGTGCTGGGGAGAAACTGGGGAGTGAAAGAGGTAACTGGGAGTGTCAGATGTGTACCAGGGAGAGTTCAAGGTGTACCTGGGAGTGACAGAGGAATACCTAGGGAGCAACAGAGGTGTACCTGGGAGGCCAGAGGTGTACCCAGGGAGCATCGAAGGTTTGGCCTGGGAGGCCGGAGTTGTACCTGGGAGTGTCAGGGGAGAAACCAGGGGAGGTCAAGAGGTGTATCTGGGAGTGTCAGCGGTGTACCTGGAGCAAGGTTCTGAGGTGTACCCAGGAGTGTCAGACGTGTGCCCAGGAGTCAAAGGTGCACTGGGGAGGCCAGAGGTGCAATCTTGGAGGCCTGGAGGTGTACCTGGGAGTGTCTGGAGGTGTACCTGGCTGTGTCTGGAGGTGTGTACCCAGCATTGTCTGGAGTGTGTAACTGATAGTGCTGGGCGGTGTAATGGGAGTGTCAGGAGGTGTATTCAGAGCAAGCTGAAGTGTACCTGGGAATGTTCGAGGTGTACCTGGGAGGTCAGACAGCCTAGAGCCAGAGGTGCACTTGGGAGTGTCAGAGGTGCACCTGTGAGTCTGAGAAGGTACCTGGGAGTGTTCGAGGTGTACCTGGTAGTGTCTGAGGTGTACCTGGCAGAGTCTGGAGTAACTGCAGCAACGGGACGTGTACCTGGGAGCACAGAGGTCACATGGGAGCAGCAGGAGTACATGAGGAGTCAAAGCCAGAGGTGTGCCTGGGAATGTCAGAGTAACGGGAGGCCAGAGGTGTACCTGGGAGTATCAGAGGTGTACCTGGGAATTCCCCAGAGGTGTACCTGGGAGGTCAGAGATACCTGAGAGTGCACAGGAGTAACTGGGATTGTCAGAGGTGTACCTGGCAGTGTCAGAGGTGTACCTGGGAGGTCAGAGATGTACCCTGGGAGTGTCAGATGTACCTGGGAGTGTCAGAGGTACCTGGGAGGAGAAGTGTACCTGGGAGTGTCAGGAGGTACCTGAGTGTCAGGGTGTACCTGGGAGTCTTGGAGGTACCAGTAAGAGATGTACCTGGCACTGTCGGGCAGGAGTACCTGGGAGTTCAAAGATGTACCTGGGAGCAGGCGGGAGGTGTACCTGGGAATATCGGAGGTGTACCTGGGAACAGAGGTGTAATAGGAATGGCAGTGTGGAGTCTCAGGAGGCCATGGGAGTACCTGGGAGTGCCGTGGTGTACCTGGGAGTCAGAGGAGCACCTAGGAGTGTCAGGAGGTGTATCTGGGAGTGTCGGACGTTTACCTGGGAGTGTCAGAGGGTACCCAGGAAATCAGTGGGAGCACTGGGATGACGTGTACCTGGGAGCATTGAGGTACCTGGGAGTGTCGTGGAGGTGTACCTGGGAGTGGCTGGGTGTACCTGGGAGCATCTGGGGTACCTGGAGCGTCTGAGGAGTACCTGGGAGTGTCAAAGGTGTACCTGGGAGCGCCATGGTGTCCTGGGAGTGTTAGAGGTGTATCAGGAGGACAGAGGAGCACCTAGGAGTATCAGAGGTGTACCAGAGGTGAGATGTACCTGGGAGTGCTTGAGGTGTACCTGGGAGGTGGGGAGGTGTACCTGGGAGGCCAGAGGTGTACCTGGGAGGTCAAGGTGTACCTGGGAGTGTCTGAGGTGGTACCTGGAGAGTCAGAGGTGTACCTGGGAGATGCCTGAGGTGCACCTGGGAGGTCAGAGGTGTACCTGGGAATGGGTCAGAAGATACCAGGGCCTGGGAGGCCTGAGGTGTACCTGAGCATCAGAGGCAGGTACCAGAGTGTCTGAGGTGTGCCTGGGAGGTCAGAGGTGTACCTGGGAGGCCGAGGTACCTGAGGCAAGAAGTGTACCTGGCAGTGTCGGAGGTGTACCTGGAGCGAGTACCTGGAGTGCCAGAGGTGTACTTGGGAGTGTCAGAGGTGTACCTGGGAGGCCAAGGTAAAATGGGAGGCCGAGGTAACTGAGAATGTGTGAAGGCTGGAGTTGGAGGTGTACCTGGAATGTCAGAGGTGTACCTGAGAGTGTCAGAGGTACCTGGGAGCAAGCGGAGGTGGCACTGGGAGGTAAGAAGTGTACTGGGAGTGTCGGGAGGTGTACCTGGGAGGCTGGGAGGTACTCAGAGTGTCAGGAGGTGTACTTGGGAGGTCAGAGGTACCTGGGAGTGTCAGCGGTACCTGGGAGTGTTCGAGGTGTGCCTGGGAGTGTCAGGAGGTGTACCTGGGAGGCCGGGAGGTGCACCTGAGAGTGCGGGAGAAGTGTACCTGGAGTGTCGGAGGTGTACCTGGCAGTGTCGGGAGGTGTACCTGGCAGTGTCAGGTGTACCTGGGAGCAACGGAGGTGTACCTTGGAGTCTCAGAAGTGAACCAGGAGGTCGGAGGTGTACCTTGGGAGTGTCAGAGGTACCTGAGAGTGTCAGTGAGGTACCTGGGAGTGTCAGAGGTGTACCTGGGAGTGCTCAGAGATATACCTGGGAGGTTGTGAGGTATCTTGGGAGTGTTGGGATCGCGGTACCTTGGAGTGTCAGGAGGTGTACCAGGGAATGTCAGTGGATAACTTGGGGAGTGTCAGAGGTGTACCTGGGAGTGTCGGAGGTGTACCTGGGAGTGTCAGGGGTACCAGGGAGTGTCAGTGGAGTACCTGGGAGTGTCAGAGGTGTACCTGTGAGTGTCGGAGGTGTACATGGAGTGTCAGAGGTGTACCTGGCAGTGTCAGCAGTGTACCTGGGAGTGTCAGAGGTGTGCCTGGGAGTGTCTGAGGTGTACCTGGGAGTGTCTGAGGTGTACGTGGGAGTGTTTGAGGTGTACCTGGGAGTGTCAGAGAAGTACCCGGAAGTGTCACAGGAGTACCTGGGAGTGTGAGAGGTGTACCTGTGAGTTTGAGCGGTGTACCTAGAAGTTTCTGAGGTGTACCAGGATATGTCAGTGGAGAACCTGGGAGTGTCAAAGGTGTACCTGAGAGTGTCTTTAGGTGTGCCCGGGGAGGTTAGGGGAGAACCAGGAAGTAGAAAGAGGTGTACCTGGGAGTGTCAGGTGTCCCAGGAGTGTCTGAGGTGTACCTGGGAGTGTCAGGAGATGCATCAGGGGAGTGTCAGAGGAATACCTAGGAGTGCCGAGTGTACCTGCGAGGTCAGGAGGTGCACTAGGAGTATCGGAGGTTTACCTGGGAGTGTCGGAGTTGTACCTGGGAGTGTCGGAGGTGTACCTGGGAGTGTCAGAGGTGTACCTGGGAGTGTCACAGGTGTACCTGGGAGTGTCAGCGGTATACCTAGGAGTGACAGAGATGTACCTGGGAGTGTCAGAGGTGTATCTGGGAGTGTTGGACGTGTACCTGGGAGTGTCACAGGTGTACCAGGGAATGTCAGTGGAGAACTTGGGAGTGTCAGAGGTGTACCTGGGAGTGTCGGAGGTGTACCTGGGAGTGTTAGGGTGTACCAGGGAGTGTCAGTGGAGTACCTGGGAGTGTCAGATGTGTACCTGGGTGTGTCAGAGGTGTACATGGAGTGTCAGAAGTGTACCTGGCAGTGTCAGCAGTGTACCTGGGAGTGTCAGAGGTGTGCCTGGGAGTGACTGAGGTGTACCTGGGAGTGTCTGAGGTGTACCTGGGAGTGTCTGAGGTGTACCTGGGAGTGTCAGAGAAGTACCAGGGAGTGTCACAGGAGTACCTGGGAGTGTGAGAGGTGTACCTGGGAGTGTGAAAGGTGTACCTAGGAGTGTCTGAGGTGTACCTGGGAGTGTCAGAGGTGTACCTGGGAGGTCCAAGGTGTACCTGGGAGTGTCGGAGGTACATGGAGTGTCAGAGGTGTACCTGGGAGTGTCAGAGGTGTACCTGGGAGTCGGAGGTGTATCTGTGAGAGTGGAGAGGTGTATCTGGGAGGTCAGAGGTGTACCAGGGAGTGTCTGAGGTGTACCTGGGAGTGTCAGAGGTGCAAACTAGGAGGTCAGTGGAATTCCTAGGAGTGTCAGAGGTGTACCTGGGAGTGTCAGGAGGTGTACCTAGGAGTATCGGAGGTTTACCTGGGAGTGTCGGAGGTGTACCTGGGAGTGTCGGAGGCGGAACTGGGAGTGTTAGAGGTGTACCTGGGAGTATCAGAGGTACCTGGGAGAGTCAGAGGTGTACCTGGGAATATCAGGGTATACCAGTGAGTGTCAGTGAAGTACCTGGGAATCTCAAAGGTGTACCTGGGAATATCGGAGGTGTACTTGGAATATCGGAGGTGTACCAGGGAGTGTCAGAGGTGTACCTGGGAGTCTCAGAGTTGAACCAGGAGTGTCAGAGGAGTACCTGGGAGTGTCAGAGGTGCACCAGGGAGTGTCAAGTGAAGCACCTGGGAGTCTCAAAGGTGTGCCTGGGAGTGTCAGAGGTGTACCTGGGAGGTGTCGGAGGGTGTACCTGAGAGTGCGAGAAGTGTACCTGGGAGTGTCGGAGGTACCTGGCAGTGTCGGAGGTGTACCTGGCAGTGTCAGCGGTGTACCTGGGAGTAACGGAGGTGTACCTGGGGTGTAAGAAGTGTACCTGGGAGTGTCAGCGGTGTACCTGGGAGTGTCTGAGGTGTACCTGGGAGTGTCAGGAGGTGTGCCTGGGAGGTCAGAGGTGCACTTGAGAGTCAGAGGTGCACCTTGGAGTGTCTGAGGTGTACCTGGGAGTGTCTGAGGTGTACCTGGCAGTGTCTGAGGTGTACCTGGCAGTGTCTGAGGTGCACCTGGCAGTGTCTGAGGTGTACCTGGCAGTGTCAGCGGTGTATCTGGCAGTGTCATGGTGTACCTGGGAGTGTCAGACGTGTATCAGGGAGTGACAGAGGAGTACCCAGGGAGTGTCAGAGGTGTACCTGGGAGGTGAGTAGTGTACGGGAGGTCTGGGGGTACCTGGGAGTGTCAGAGGTGTACCTGGGAGGTCAGGGGTGTACCAGGGAATGTCAGTGAGTACCTGGGAGTGTCAGAGGTGTACCAGGAGGTCAGAGGTGTACCTGGGAGGTCAGGTACCAGGAGTGTCAGTGGAGTACCTGGGAGTGTCAGAGATGTACCTGGGAGTGTCAGAGGTGTACCTGGGAGTGTCAGAGGTGTACCGGGAGTGTCAGAGGTACCTGGGAGGTCGGAGGTGTACCTGGGAGGTAAGAGGTGCACATGGGAGAGTGGAGATGTACTTGGGAGTGTCGGAGGTGTACCTGGAAGTGTCAGGAGGTGTACCTGGGAGTGTCAGGAGGTACCTGGGAGTATCAGAGGTGTGCCTGGGAGTGTCAGAGGTGCACTTGAGAGTGTCAGAGGTGCACCTTGGAGTGACTGAGGTACCTGGGAGTGTCAGCGGTGTACCTGGGAGTGTCTGAGGTGTACCTGGCAGTGTCTGAGGTGTACCTGGCAGTGTCTGGAGGTGTACCTGGCAGTGTCCTCGGTGTACCTGGGAGTGTCAGAGGTGCACCTGGGAGGTCAGGGTGTACCAGGAGTGTCAGTGAGTACCTGGGAGTGTTAGAGGTGTACCTGGGAGTGTCAGAGGTGTACCTGGGAGTGCTCAGAGGTGTATCTGGGAGTGGGACGGTACCTGGGAGGTGAGAGGTGTACCAGGGAATGTCAGTGAGTACCTAGGAGTGTCAGAGGTGTACCAGGGAGTGTCAGAGGTGTACCTGGGAGTGTCAGAGTAGAACCTGGGAGTGTAAGAGGTGTACCTGGGAGTGTCAGAGGTGTACCTGGGAGTGTCTGAGGTGTACCTGGGAGTGTCAGAGGTGTGCCTGGGAGTGTCAGAGGTGCACCTTGGAGTGTCTGAGGTGTACCTGGGAGTGTTTGAGGTGTACCTGGCAGTGTCAGAGGTGTACCTGGGAGTGTCAGCGGTGTACCTGGGAGTGTTAGAGGTGTATCAGGGAGTGACAGAGGAGTACCTAGGAGTATCAGAGGTGTACCTAGAAGTGAACCAGGAGGTCAGAGGTGTACTCCAAGTGTCAGAGGTGTACCAGAGAGTGTCAGTGAAGTACCCTGGGAGTCTCAAAGGTGTACCTGGGAGTATCAGAGGTGTGTACCTGGGAATATCGGAGGTGCAACCTGGGAATATCGGAGGTGTACCTGGGAATATCGGAGGTGTACCTGGGAGTATCAGAGGTGTATTTCTGGGAGGTCCGGAGGTGTACCTGGGAGTGCTTGGCTGTGTACCTCGGAGTGTCTGGAGGTGTGCCTGGGAGTGTCAGAGATGCATCTGGGAGGCCAGAGGTGTACCTGTGGGAGTGCTCAGAGGTGCACCTGGGAGTGTCACGGAGGTACCTGGGAGTGTCGGAGGTGTACCCTAGGAGGTAAGAAGTGGCACCTGAGTGTCGGAGGTGTACCCAGGGAGTGTAAGAAGTGCACCTTGAGTGTCGGAGGTGTACCCTGGGAGTGTCGGAGGTGTACCTGGGAGTGTCAGAGGTACTTGGGAGTGTCAGAGGTGTACCTGGGAGGCTCGGGGCGGTGTACCTGGGAGTAAATTGAGGTGTACCTGATAGGCACAGAGGTGTACCTTGGGAGTGTCTGGAGGTGTGCCTGGGAGTGTCAGAGGTAAAAATCTGGGAGTGTCGGAGGGTGTACCTGAGAGTGCAAGAAGTGTACCTGGCAGTGTCGGAGGTGTACCTGGGAGTGCTGGAGGTGTACCTGGGAGTGTCGAGGTGCACTATTAGGGAGTGTCAGAGGTGCACCTGGGAGTGTCAAAGGTGTACCTGGGAGTGTCGGAGGTGTAAACTGGGAATGCAAGAAGTGTAAATTTGGGAGTGTCGGAGGTGCACCTGGGAGTGTCAGAGGTGTACCTGGGAGGTCGGAGGTGCACCTGGGAGTGTCGGAGGTGTAACTGGGAGTGTAAGAAGGCACCTGGAGTGTCGGAGGTGCACCTGGGAGTGTTGGAGGTGCACCTGGGAGTACAGAGGTGTACTTGGGAGGCCAGAGGTGCACCTGGGAGTGTCAGCGGTGTAACCTGGGAGTCTGAGGTGTGCCTGGGAGTGTCAGAGGTACCTGGGAGGCTCGAAGGTGCATCTGAGAGTGCAGAAGTGTACCTGGCAGTGTCGGAGGTGTACCTGGCAGTGTCAGCGGTGTACCTGGGAGGTCAGAGGTGCACAAGGGAATGTCAGTGGATCACCTGGGAGGTCAAAGGTGTACCCTGGGAGTGTCAGAGGTACCTGGGAGTGTCAGAGGTGCACCTGGGAGGTCGGAGGTGTACCTGGGAGGTCAGAGGTGCACCTTGAGCGACTGAGGTGTACCTGGGGAGTGTCTGGAGGTGTACCTGGCAGTGTCTGAGGTGTACCTGGCAGTGTTCCGAGGTGTACCTGGCAGTGTCAGCGGTGTACCTGGGGAGGTCTGAGGTGTACCTGGGAGTGGTCGAGTGTACCTGGGAGGACAGGGTGTACCAGGGAGTGCTTCAGCGGAGTACCTGGGGAGTGTCACAGGAGGTACCTGGGAGTGTCGGAGGTGTACATGGAGGTCAGAGGTGTTCCTGGAGTGCTCAGAGGGGTACCTGGGAGTGGCGGAGGTAAATCTGCGAGAGTGAGAGGTGTATCTGGGAGTGTCAGGAGGTGTACCAGGGAGTGTCTGAGGTGCACCGGGAGTGTCAGAGGCATACCTCAGGGAGGAATTCTAGGAGTGTCAGAGGGGAGGTGGTGTACCTTGGTGAAGTCTTTCAGGGAGGTGTACCTAGGAGTATCGGAGGTTTACCTGGGAGTGTCGGAGTTGTACCTAGGGAGTGTCGTGGAGGCGGAACTGGGAGTGTTAGAGTGTACTCTGGGGAGTATCGAGGTGTACCTGGGAGAGTCAGAGGTGTACCTGGGAATATCAGGGTATTCAGTGAGTGTCAGTGAAGGCCCTGGGAATTTCAAAGCAGTGTACCTTGGGAATATCGGAGGTAATTTGGGAATATCGGAGGTGTACCAGGAGTGTCACAGGTGTACCCTTTGGGAGTCTCAGAGGTGAACCAGGGAGGTCAGAGGAGCACCTGGGAGGTCAGAGGCACCAGGAGGTCAGTGAAGCACCTGGGAGTCTCAAAGGTGTGCCCGGGAGGTCAGGAGGTGTACCTGGAGTGCCGGAGGTGTACCTGGAGAGTGCGAGAAGTGTACCTGGGGTGTACCTGGGAGGTCAGAGGTGTACCTGGGAGTGTCGAGGTGTACCTGGGAGTGTCAGAGGTGTACCTGGGAGTGTCAGAGGTGCACCTGGGAGAGTCAGAGTGCACCTGGAGTGTCTGGAGGTGTACCTGGGAGTGTCTGAGGTGTACCTGGCAGGTCGAGGCACCTGGCAGTGTCTGGAGGTGTACCTGGGAGTGTCTGAGGTGTGCACCTGGCAGTGCCAGCAGGTGTACCTGGCAGTGTCAAGGTGTACCTGGGAGTGTTAGAGGTGTACCAGGGAGGACAGAGGTGTACCTGGGAGTGTCAGAGGTGTACCTGGGAGTGTGTGAGAGGTACCTGGGAGGTCAGGGGTGTACCTGGGAGTGTCAGGAGGTGTACCTGAGTGTCAGGGTACCAGGAATGTCAGTGGAGTACCTGGGAGTGTTAGAGATGTACCTGGGAGTGTCAGAGGTGTACCTGGGAGGCCAGAGGTGTACCTGGGAGTGTCAGAGGTGTACCTGGGAGTGTCGGAGGTGTACCTGGGAGGTAAGAAGTGTACCTGGGAGAGTCGGAGGTGCACCTGGGAGTGTCGGAGGTGTACCTGGAGTGTCAGAGGTGTACCTGGGAGTGTCAGAGGTGTACCTGGGAGTGTCGGGAGGTGTACCTGGGAGTGTCTGAGGTGTACCTGGAGTGTCAGAGGTGTACCTGGGAGTGTCAGAGGTGTACCTGAGGTCGAGGTGTACCCAGGGATTGGATGGAGTGTCAGAGGTGTACCTGGGAGTGTCAGAGGTGTACCTGGGAGGTCAGGGTGTACCAGGGAGTGTCAGTGGAGTACCTGGGAGTGTTAGGAGGTGTACCTGGGAGTGTCAGAGAGTGTACCTGGGAGTGTCAGAGGTGCACCTGGGAGTGTCGGAGGTGCACTGGGAGTGTCAGAGGTGTACCTGGGAGTGTCAGTGGGAGTACCTGGGAGGTCAGAGGTGTACCTGGGAGGTCAGGAGGTGTACCTGGGAGTGTCGGAGGTGTACCTGGGAGGTCAGAGGTGTACCTTGAGGAACAGGTGTACCTGGGAGTGTCGGAGGTGTACCTGGGAGTGTCTGAGGTGTACCTGGGAGTCTGAGGCCTGGGAGTGTCAGAGGTGTACCTGGGAGTGTCAGAGGTGTACCTGGGAGTGTCAGAGGTGTACCTGGGAGTGTCAGAGGTGTACCAGGAGGTCAGTGGAGTACCTGGGAGTGTCAGAGGTGTACCTGGGAGTGTCAGAGGTGTACCTGGAGGTCAGGAGGTGTACCTGGGAGGTCAGAGGGGTACCTGGGAGTGTCGGAGGTACCTGGGAGAGTGAGAGGTGTACCTGGGAGTGTCAGGAGGTGTACCTGGGAGTGTCAGAGGTGTACCTGGGAGTGTCAGTGTACCTGGGAGTGTCAGTGAATCCTAGGAGGTCAGAGGTGTACCTGGGAGTGTCAGAGGTGTACCTGGGAGTGTCGGAGGTTGTACCTGGGAGTGTCAGAGGTGTACCTGGGAGTGTCGGAGGCGGAAACCGGAGTGTTAGAGGTGTACCTGGGAGTATCAGGAGGTACCTGAGAGTCAGAGGTGTACCTGGAATGTCAGAGGTGTACCGGGAGTGTCAGGAAGTACCGGGAGTGTCAGAGGTGTACCTGGGAATGTCGGAGGTACTTGGGAATATCGGAGGTGTACCAGGGAGTGTCACAGGAGGTGTACCTGGGAGTGTCAGAGGTGTACCTGGGAGGTCAGGAGGTGTACCTGGGAGTGTCAGAGGTGCACCAGGAGGTCAGGATGTACCTGGGAGTGTCAGAGGTGTACCTGGGAGTGTCAGAGGTGTACCTGGGAGTGTCGGAGGTGTACCTGGGAGTGCGAGAAGTACCTGGGAGTGTCGGAGGTGTACCTGGGAGTGTCGGAGGTGTACCTGGGAGTGTCAGAGGTGTACCTGGGAGTGTGGAGGTGTACCTGGGAGTGTCAGAGGTGTACCTGGGAGTGTCAGAGGTGTACCTGGGAGTGTCAGAGGTGTACCTGGGAGGCGTCGAGGTGTGCCTGGGAGTGTCAGAGGTGTACCTGAGAGCCAGAGGTGCACCTGGGAGTGTCTGAGGTGTACCTGGGTCTGAGGTACCTGGGAGTGTCGGAGGTGTACCTGGGAGTGCCGAGGTACCTGGGAGTGTCAGAGGTGTACCTGGGAGTGTCAGGGTGCACCTGGGAGTGTCAGAGGTGTACCTGGGAGTGTCAGAGGTGTGTCAGGGAGTGTCAGAGGAGTACCTGGGAGTGTCAGAGGTGTACCTGGGAGTGTGAGTGGAAGGTGTACGGGAGTGTCAGGATACCTGGGAGTGTCAGAGGGTGTACCTGGGAGGCCAGAGGTGTACCAGGGAATGTCAGTGGAGCACCTGGGAGTGTCAGAGGTGTACCTGGGAGGTCAGAGGTGTACCTGGGAGTGTCAGAGGTGTACCTGGGAGTGTCAGAGGTGTACCTGGGAGTGTCGGAGGTGTACCTGGGAGTGTAAGAGGTGTACCTGGAGAGTCGGAGGTGTACCTGGGAGTGTCGGAGGTGGCCTGGGAGTGTCAGAGGTGTACTGGGAGTGTCAGAGGTGTACCTGGGAGTGTCAGGTGTACCTGGGAGTGTCTGGAGGCCTGGGAGTGTCAGAGGTGTACCTGGGAGTGTCAGAGGTGCACTGGAGTGTCAGGAGGTGTACCTGGGAGTGTCTGAGGTGTACCTGGGAGAGTGTCAGGAGGTACCTGGGAGTGTCGGAGGTAGCCTGGGAGTGTCAGAGGTGTACCTGGGAGTGTCGAGGTGTACCTGGGAGTGTCAGAGGTGTACCTGGGAGTGTCAGAGGTGTACCTGGGAGTGTCAGGTGTACCTGGGAGTGTCAGAGGAGTACCGGAGTGTCAGAGGTGTACCTGGGAGTGTCAGGAGGTACCTGGGAGTGTCAGAGGTGTATCTGGGAGGCCGGAGGTGTACCTGGGAGTGTCAGAGGTGTACCAGGAATGTCAGAGGAGTACCTGGGAGTGTCAGAGGTGTACCTGGGAGTGTCAGAGGTGTACCTGGGAGTGCCGAGGTGTACCTGGGAGTGCTAGGAGGTACCTGGGAGGTCGGAGGTGTACCTGGGAGTGTCAGAAGTGTACCTGGGAGTGTCAGAGGTGTACCTGGGAGTGTCTGAGGTGTACCTGGGAGTGTCAGAGGTGTGCTGGGAGGTCAGAGGTGCACCTGGGAGTGTCTGAGGTGTACCTGGGAGTGTCGGAGGTACCTGGGAGTGTCAGAGGTGTACCTGGGAGTGTCAGGTGTACCTGGGAGTGTCAGAGGTGTACCGGGAGTGTCAGAGGTGTACCTGGGAGCGTCGGAGGTGTACCTGGAGTGTCAGAAGTGTACCTGGGAGTGTCAGAGGTGTACCTGGGAGGCGAGCCAGAGAGTCAGGAAGTACCTGGGAGTGTCAGGGGGAGGTACCTGGGAGAGCTCAGGAGGTGTACCTGGGAGTGTCAGAGGTGTACCTGGAATATCGGAGGTGTACCTGAGTGTCGGAGGTGTACCTGGGAGTGTCAGAGGTGTACCTGGGAGTGTCCGGAGGTGTACCTGGGAGTGTCAGGTGCACCCGGAGAGTCTGAGATGTACCTGGGAGTGTCAGGAGGTGTACCTGGGAGTGTCAGAGGTGTACCTGGGAGTGTCAGGAGGTGTACCTGGGAGTGTCAGAGGTGTACCTGAGTGTCGAGAGGTGTACCTGGGAGGTAAGAGGTGTACCTGGAGTGTCGGAGGTGTACCTGGGAGTGTAAGAAGTGTACCTGGAGTGTCGGAGGTGCACCGGGAGGTCGGAGGTGTACCTGGGAGTATCAGAGGTGTACCTGGGAATATCGGAGGTGTACCTGGGAATATCGGAGGTGTACCTGGGAATGTCAGAGGTGTACCTGGGAGTGTCGGATGTGTACCTGGGAGTGTCAGAGGTGTAGTTGTGAGTGTCAGAGGTGTACCTAGGAGTGTCAGCAGTGTACCTGAGATTGTCTGAGGTGTACCTGGGAGTGTCAGAGGTGTGCCTGGGAGTGTCAGAGGTGCACTTGGGAGTGTCAGATGTGCACCTTGGAGTGACTGAGGTGTACCTGGCAGTGTCTGAAGTGTACCTGGCAGTGTCTGAGGTGTACCTAGCAGTGTCAGCGGTGTACCTGGGAGTGTCACCGGTGTACCTGGGAGTGTTAGAGGTGTATCAGGGAGTGACAGAGGAGTACCTAGGAGTGTCAGAGATGTACCTGGGAGTGAGAGAAGTGTACCTGGGAGTGTCTGCGGTATACCTGGGAGTGTCAGGGGTGTACCAGGGAGTGTCAGTGGAGTACCTGGCAGTGTCAGCGGTGTACCTGGGAGTGTCAGCGATGTACCTGGGAGTGTTAGAGGTGTATCAGGGAGTGACAGAGGAATACCTAGGAGTGTCAGAGGGGTACCTGGGAGTGAGAGAAGTGTTCCTGGGAGTGTCTGCGGTGTACCTGGGATTGTCGGAGGTGTACCTGGACGTGTCTGGGGTGTATCTGGGAGTATCTGGGATGTACCTGGGAGTGTCTGAGGTGTACCTGGGAGTGTCAGAGGTGTACCTGGGAGTGTCAGGGGTGTACCAGGGAGTGTCAGTGGAGTACCTGGGAGTGTCAGAGGTGTACCTGGGAGTGTCGGAGGTGTACATGGAGTGTCAGAGGTGTTCCTGGGAGTGTCAGAGGTGTACCTGGGAGTGTCGGAGGTGTATCTGCGAGTGTGAGAGGTGTACCTAGAAGTGTCTGAGGTGTACTAGGGAGTGTCAAAGGTGTACCTGGGAGTGTCAGGGGAAAACCAGGGAGTGAAAGAGGTGTATCTGGGAGTCTCAGAGGTGTACCAGGGAGTGTCTGAGGTGTACCTGGGAGTGTCAGAGGTGTACCAGGGAGCGTCAGTGGAATACCTAGGAGTGTCAGAGGTGTACCTGGGAGTGTCAGAGGTGTACCTAGGAGTATCGGAGGTTTACCTGGGAGTGTCGGAGTTGTACCTAGGAGTGTCGGAGGCGGAACTGGGAGTGTCAGAGGTGTACCTGGGAGTATCAGAGGTGTACCTGGGAGAGTCAGAGGTGTACCTGGGAATGTCAGGGGTATACCAGTGAGTGTCAGTGATGTACCTAGGAGTCTCAAAGGTGTACCTGGGAGTATCGGAGGTGTACTTGGGAATATCGGAGGTGTACCTGGGAATATCGGAGGTACCAGGGAGTGTTAGAGGTGTACCTGGAGTCTCAGAAGCAACCAGGAGGTCAGGAGTAGTACCTGGGAGGCCAGATGTACCAGGGAGTGTCAGTGAAGTGCCTGGGGAGTCTCAAAGGTACTCAGAATATCGGAGTTGTACTTGGGAATATCGGAGGTGTACCAGGGAGTGTCAGAGGTGTACCTGGGAGTGTCAGAGGTGTACCTGGGAGTGTCAGAGGTGTACTTGGGGGTGTCAGAGGTATACCTGGGAGTGTCAGCTGTGTACCTGGGAGTGTCTGAGGTGTGCCTGGGAGTGTCAGAGGTGTACCTGGGAGTGTCGGAGGTGTACCTGGGAGTGTGAGAAGTGTACTTGGGAGTGTCGGAGGTGTACCTGGCAGTGTCGGAGGTGTACCTGGCAGTGTCGTGGTGTACCTGGGAGTTTCAGAGGTGTACAAGGGAATGTCAGTGGAGTACCTGGGAGTGTCAAAGGTGTACCTGGGAGTGTCAGGGAGTACCTGGGAGTGTCAGAGATGTATCTGGGAGTGTCAGAGGTGTACCTGGGAGTGTCAGAGGTGTACCTGGGAGTGTCAGAGGTGTACCTGGGAGTGTCGGAGGTGTACCTAGGAGTGTAAGAAGTGTACCTAGGAGTGTCGGAGGTGTACCTGGGAGTGTCGGAGGTGTACCTGGGAGTGTCAGAGGTGTACTTGGGAGTGTCAGAGGTGTACCTGGGAGTGTCAGCGGTGTACCTGGGAGTGTCTGAGTTGTACCTGAGAGTGTCAGAGGTGTACCTGGGAGTGTCTGAGGTGTGCCTGGGAGTGTCAGAGGTGTACCTGGGAGTGTCGGAGGTGTACCTGAGAGTGCAAGAAGTGTACCTGGCAGTGTCGGAGGTGTACCTGGGAGTGTTGGAGGTACCGAGTGCTAGAGGTGTACTTGGGAGTGTCAGAGGTGTACCTGGGAGTGTCAAAGGTGTACCTGGGAGTGTCGGAGGTGTACCTGGGAGGTAAGAAGTGTACTTGGGAGTGTCGGAGGTGTACCTGGGAGTGTCAGAGGTGTACCTGGGAGTGTCAGAGGTGTACCTGGGAGTGTCGGAGGTGTACCTGGGAGTGTAAGAAGTGTACCTGGGAGTGTCGGAGGTGTACCTGGGAGTGTTGGAGGTGTACCTGGGAGTGTCAGAGGTGTACTTGGGAGTGTCAGAGGTGTACCTGGGAGTGTCAGCGGTGTACCAGGGAGTGTCAGTGGAGTACCTGGGAGTGTTAGAGGTGTACCTGGGAGTGTCAGAGGTGTACCTGGGAGTGTCAGAGGTGTATCTGGGAGTGTCGGACGTGTACCTGGGAGTGTCAGAGGTGTACCAGGGAATGTCAGTGGAGTACCTGGGAGTGTCAGAGGTGTACCAGGGAGGTCAGGTGTACCTGGGAGTGTCTGAGGTGTACCTGGGAGTGTCAGGGGAAACCAGGAGGAAAGAGGTGTACCTGGGAGGTCAGAGGTGTACCTGGAGTGTCGGAGGTGTACCTGGGAGTGAAGGTGACTGGAGTGTCAGGTGTACCTGGGAGGTCTGGAGGTGTACCTGGGAGTGTCAGAGGTGCCTGGGAGTGTCAGGAGGTGCACCTTGGAGTGTCTGAGGTGTACCTGGGAGGTTTGAGGTGTACCTGGCAGTGTCAGAGGTGTACCTGGGAGTGTCTGAGGTGTGCCTGGGAGGTCAGAGGTGTACCTGGGAGTGTCGGAGGTGTACCTGGAGTGTGAGAAGGTGTACCTGGGAGTGTCGGAGGTGTACCTGGGAGTGTCAGGAGGTATCTGGGAGTGTCGGAGTACTTGGGAGTGTCAGGGTGTTCCAGGAATGTCAGTGGAGTACCTGGGAGTTTCAGAGGTTACCAGGGAGTGTCAGAGGTGTACCTGGGAGGTCTGAGGTGTACCTGGGAGTGTCAGGGGAAACCAGGGAGTGAAAGAGGTGTACCTGGGAGTGTCAGAGGTGTACCAGGGAGTGTCTGAGGTGTACCTGGGAGTGTCAGAGGTGTACCAGGGAGCGTCAGAGGAATACCTAGGAGTGTCAGGAGGTACCTGGGAGGTCAGAGGTGTACCTAGGAGTATCGGAGGTTTACCTGGGAGTGTCGGAGTTGTACCTGGGAGTGTCGGAGGCGGAACTGGAGTGTCAGAGGTGTACCTGGGAGTATCAGAGGTGTACCTGGGAGAGTCAGAGGTGTACCTGGGAATGTCAGGGTATACCAGTGAGTGTCAGTGAGGTACCTGGGAGTCTCAAAGGTGTACCTGGGAGTATCGGAGGTGTACTTGGGAATATCGGAGGTGTACCAGGGAGTGTCAGAGGTGTGCCTGGGAGTCTCAGAGGTGAACCAGGGAGTGTCAGAGGAGTACCTGGGAGTGTCAGAGGTGCACCAGGGAGTGTCAGTGAAGTACTCGGGAGTCTCAAGGTGTACCTGGGAGTATCAGAGGTGTACCTGGGAATATCGGAGGTGTACATGGGAATATCGGAGGTGTACCTGGGAGTGTCAGAGGTGTATCTGGGAGTGTCGGACGTGTACCTGGGAGTGTCAGAAGTGTACCAGGGAATGTCAGTGGAGTACCTGGGATG
>NW_024741382.1:0-13337 GCF_018991925.1 Homarus americanus
ACGCAACTTAAACGGTATATACTGTACATTATATGTTATCAGAGCGTTCCTGTTGTACGTAACCGCCTCCGTCAAAGTGTCTTACTGGCTCATGTGAAGATTAGCCTCTAGTTTATTTAACCTCAAGATTAACTACACTGGCACTGCCTGACCTGACCTGACCTGACCTACCCTACCCTACCCTACCCTACCCTACCCTACCCTACCCTACCCTACTCTACCCTACCCTACCCTAACCTAACCTAACCTAACTTAACTTCCCAAGTAGCGTTAGGTTAATCATTAGTTGAAATAAGCTGGGAGGGTTAATCTTCAGGTAATCTATCTTTAATTAATAATTTGGTCAGGTGGGAGGCCTTCCTTACCTTAATACTCTCAGAGCAGGAGAGAGGACTTGCTAACGTCACAGATCATCGCCAACCAAGGCAGATATTGAATACCTTTTGTTTACCTTCGGTGGCTTAAGAACACATCTTAACACCATAAGACTATTCGCCTCAATACAATAATAATACAGTAATTGATTATTGTATTCTCTAATAAAATTTACGGTGTATCTTGTGAACCAGATTTATTGTTTGACCTTAGTGAATGAGAAACTGGTTGAGGTGTATTGTGGTAAACATCCTTAAGAGCAGCTCTGTGTGTTCTTACGACCTCAAAGTAACACAAAAGGTAGCCAATATCTACCCTTGATCAGTCACTTTATGTAGATGTCAATTGTGTCATTTTTCTAGACTTAGTGCTCCCTGGAGGAGAAAGTAAATACAATGTTGATATATTTTGGTCACAACACACACTAGTAGATTATTTTTCCTTTTTAACTAAATAATTAACACTATGAAGCTAACTAATTATATAACTCAAAGATGGTAACCAATATGGCGTCGATATTGTTCATATACTCTATGATAAATAGATGTATTGTCTGTTTAATTTTAGGGAAGAATTTAATTTATAAACTTTTGAGAATCTGGATACAGGAGTTTTGTCTTTGTGTGTGTGTGTGTGGTGATGATGACGCATACTTTCCTCTGCAGTGAAAAAAATATCTTGACATTGCAAAGTTTAACTGTAAGCCGAAGGAACGTTTGTAATGTGACTTATTATGTGAAATTGTAACTTGAAATTCTTTGTGAAAAAATATTTCCCTATAAAGTTTGGCAGTAAATGAAGTATTACATCAAGGTGTAACTTGTAGTTCCTTGTGGAGTAAATTACCTAAGTGGACGATACAGCTACTCCAGGGTGTAAGACCTAGAGTAGAAAGTCTTAAGACCTTACCTGAGGTTGAAAGACTCTTATAGTGGAACGTCTTAGGTATTGAAACTTAATTACAGTAAATAAAATATAATCTACCTAAACATTCCTTCACCTGGCGACAACTAATGATACAGGTGGTGTAATAGCTCTTTAAAATTCCTCCGTTTGATATAATAATGACCACACATGAACTTATAATGTGCAATATCTTGATAACACATTAGCTGCAACATTACATATAGTCCAGTGTATGTGTAGTGAGGGACATCTACCTAAATGAGTTACAGAATGTGGAGTTGAGGCAAAAAAAAGTTGGGACATGTTTGAGATCATCAGTTGAGCCAAACGTTTATACTTAATATTGTTTTAATGGTATTTTAGAGCGACCGAAAAATGTAAACAAAATGGCCGGCTAGGTGACACATACCTTACAAGAAATAAACATGAGAACGAACACACACACACACACACACACCAGTTTTACCCACATTATCACCAGACTATCGGCATACCTGGTCGGTGGACACCTGCCTCCTCCTCCTCCTCACCTTGCTAATATGCTAATATGCTAATATGCTCTGGTATGTTCCAGTCTATTTAAGATATGCTCCCATCTATCTTAAAGAGCTTATGCTAGGTTGGTCTGATATGCTCCTCAAAGACTATGCTGATATACTCTTGTCATCTGATATGCCATTATGTTCATATCACTCTAAAGGATATACTAATATGTTCTGATATGTTGGTATGGTTCTGTCTCTCAGAGGGTGTGCTGATGTACTATAAGAGCATATGGGGTATGCTGATATACTTGGTTATGTAGCTAGGCTCATATCTCTCTTACAGGGTATGCTAATATAACCTGATATGCTTGCATCTATCTCTGAGCGTATACTGGTTGACTGTAATGACATAAGAGATATGCTGGTATGCTTCTAAGGGAATATGTTAACATACTCTAATAATAATTTGAAATGAGGTTAGCTATACCTTAGATTCAGGGGATATACTGATATGATATGAATTAACCTAGAAGTATACTGATATGTTCTCAAGGCATTCAGGGGATCTGTTAGTATGCTTCGACATACTTTCGGAACAAGGTAAACTGGACCTTCAGAAGATAGGGTGATATGCTGACATATTCTGGATCTAAGAGAGAGTGGAAGACTATGAGAGCTAGTTAATATACTCAGGTATGTTGATATCCCTTCATGGCACTTGGGATATATGGTAATATACTCCGATGTGTCTCTTTGGATATACTGATATGCCACTAATGGGTCCCCAAAAAGCAGGAGACACGTTGATCTGCTTCGAGGACACTAATCTGTATAATGATTTTTTCCCTGACTGTTAAGAAGTATACTGGTATATTTCAAATGTTGCTTAGTATTATAGTATACTTTGGGCTGTTCTGAACATATTTCACAGCTGATTTTCAGAAATATATGCTGCTGTCACTGGCTTGTTTATTCCGGAGACATTGATTATACTTTGAGTATGTTGATATGCTTTGTTACCAGTCAAGAAATATGCTGATATGTTCTGACACTTCTCAGTGATTACCCTGATATACTTAGATACCTGACAGTATTTATTGGAGTATAGTGTCCTATACTCTGATGTCATTCTAGTGATATGCTGATGAGCTGACATACCGCTTTATGTAACTGAGATATATTGAATCATATACATCCATTCCTCACGCTTAATATATATGATATTCTAAACAATGCTGATATTATTTATGTTATACCCTGATTATATACTAACATACTACAGTGTCATTTATAGTGTATGATATTAAACATTCGGGGGTATACTTTGAGGTTATTTAGAGAATATGATGGCAAACGGTGATATACTCTGATGCCATATTTGGTATACACAGATATATTGATATAATTTATATAATATACTGATAGATATAACTAAATATCTGTGAAGTAAATCCTGTACTTTTTGATATACCATTCAGGGTGAAGGTATGCTAATATACCACGATAGCACCCGTCTCTCAGCGCTAATATACCCTGATGGCACACTTAACATCCTGGCGCCGGTCGTGGGGTATACTGATATGCTAAAGTCTTCTTCATCTTCTAATATCTCGACTTCAGCTTCGTAAACTGTGATTACTTAAACGTATTTAACGCTTGTTTACGTAACTTTTTTGTAGAATAAATGAATGTATATCCGGGGTTCTTCTGTTTCTTTGTCCATCTGATGTTTGCGTCCATGTTGAGGAGAACCACTTAGCAGGGCTCGTATTTTCCCATAATGTGTTACCTCAAGTTCCATAATTTGCACTTAGTGAAGCCACGATATCCCGCGTTATGTTGCCCGTCTTACTTCCTTCTGGGTTATGTGTCTTAAGTTGGTGAAAAAATTAAATTAAGGCTGAATTATTGTTAAATGTTAAGGTATTATAGTACTTGTCTGTCGTGTTGTTAATATAACATAGTTTCACCAGCAGTATGTACTCAAGAGCTTATTAACATCGTTGACGAGTCAGAGCCGCAACACTGAACCCAATCTATATGAACATTAACACAAAAAATAAATTGTTACATTACATCGACTATCAAGACATAACTTACAATACAAATTAATAAATAATTGTACCAGGCAGATAAAAATATTAGTTACAAAAAATTATGAAAATAGTCTTAATGTTCACGCCAGAACTTACCCCATAACAAAAGCCATACAACATTTTCCCAGTTAAGACTTCGTTAAATACAATCTCAAACTCCTTCTCAGAAACTGTGTGTTGGTGGTGTGCCACGTGTGGTGTGTGTGTGTGTGTGTGTGTGTGTGTGTGACAGCACCTTTGATTTATACAAATATTCACCCAAATGAATAACACCAAGTAATTCACCATGTTGTTCACGACTCTTAGATCACTTGGCTTGCGTCTCTCAAAAGGTCGAGCCAGGGTCAGCTGATTCAGTAAACACCGCTCACATTAATAGGGACCTGCCACACTTTGCCATAAACAGATAAATTGTACCGGGAATTTTCCCCACACACACTCATCATTGTCACTTTATGTAACTTGCTGACAAAACCCATGACCCTTCAGGCCTTTTACGCCCTTAATGCATGAGTCATAAAGGCAAGCATGAACTCCGCATGCTTCCCAGTTGGGCACTGTAAACGCTTCTGCGTTTCACCTTGCACAGGATGTAAGGGGGTGCCCAATAAACTAGCCCCTCGTGGGCAATCTGTAATCACTACCACTGTCTCGCGGCCCAGAGTAGTAGTTGGACATATCACTAGACAGGGAATTCACACTTAACACAAGTGTTATCTCAAGGTCATATTCACAACACTTCCCTGGACAGAATTCATAATTTATTTTCTCATATTACATCTGTGTGTATACCTGCTACTAGATAAACAGAAAATGCCAAGAAGTGTTTACATCAAGCGCTGCCACTTAAGAGTTCCAAGAACTAAATTAAAACAATTAGTGTGTGTGTGTGCATGGTGTGAGTGTGCATGGTGTGTGTGTGTGAGTGTGCATGGTGTGTGTGTGTGCATTGTGTGTGTGTGTGTGTGTGTGTGTATATGGTGTGTGTTTGTTTGTTTGTATGGTGTGTGCATGGTGTGTGTGTGTGTGTGTGTGTATGTGTGTATGGTGTGTGTATGTGTATGGTGTGTGTATGTATGGTGTGTGTGTGTGTGTGTGTATGTGTGTGTATGGTTTGTGCATGTACGGTGTGTGTATGGGTGTGTGTGATTGTGCATGGTGAGTGTGTGACTGTGTATGGGGTGAGTGTGTGTGTGTGTGTGTGTTTCCATTGCCATGAGGATATCATACAATTCTTAAAGCACTGGTCACATGGGCGCATTTTTTTTTAGCAATTTCTTGCCGGAAAGTTATTTCGAGCAATTTTCGAGAAATTCGAGCAAGTTTTTGAAGCATTTTTATTGACAATCGTGATAGCCAATTTCTTGACTATTTCGAGCAAGATTATCGGTTCAAAACCCGGTTAATACCATATTTAATGACACGAAGCTTATTTATCGAGTATTTACCTTGGCTATATATAACATAGATCAATAACATTATGTATAAAATGCACAAACAGTTTTTTATGACACACTGAGTTTATTATTTGGGTGGTGTTTTGGCGTGTTTGTTTACAAAACACAAGCCCATACAGCCGGTCATTCTCCACACACTAACAACCCTCCCTACTGTAACTACGATAGTTGAACCAGTCTATATTAAACACTCGTTCCTCCTCCTCGCCAGCCACTTACGAGTCCCCAATAGTTTTTCTTCGCTTTCTCTCATTTCTTTTTAATAATAACAATAATACCAAGGATAGCTGCTGCGTCGTCTGCATTGTTGTTGTGATGTTCCGTCTCCCTTCTACTCGCACAGCGGCGTTAACATTTTTTTCTTGCTGTAGTAACTGAACCAAGAGCCACTCGTGTGACCACATTTGGAAGAAATTACTCGTAATTTCTTGCTCCAAATTAATTGCTCATCAAAGGGATCGTGTGACCGTAACTTAAGTCACCCTTTAAGAAAACCTGTAAATACTGATTCACAAAACTTAAGGATAATTTCTGACTTGGAACCATCGGTGTAATGCAGAAAACAGTTATTGTATTCTAAAACCTACCCAAGAAATCTTTTACCCACTTACGATATAATTCTTTTCTATTCCATCAATAGACGTTATTTTACTTTTTTATACGTATTTTTATTTTAGTAATTTATAAACTATTTTCTTTATATACTTCATTACCTTTTAGTGTAATGAAGAGAATGAATTACAGAAGGTTTTTATAATTATATTGCGAACAATATTTTTCCTCGCAATAAATAAACAATGACCATGATCTTGTTTACAATATGGAGCTTGATGTCTTACTCCATGTTCGTTTATTACATTTTCTGCCATACCCGACTGTTCTTTTCTTTCTTGTGGTGAAGGTTTTTGACAAATGATATATATATAAAGTTGAGTTAAGAATAATGACTCTGATATTATAGCCATTAGGTCCTGAATAATAAGTGGTGTCTAAGTGAACAAATGTATGATGTCTTCAATTACCAGCGTAGTGTTGGGTAACAGTGGGGGTAGAAGCGAAGGGTAGGAGTGAAGGGTGGGAGTAAGGCGTGGGAGTAAGGGGTGGGAGTAAGGGGTGGGAGTAAGGGGTGGGAGTAAGGCGTGGGAGTAAGGGTGGGAGTAAGGGGTGGGAGTAAGGGGTAGGAGTAAGGGGTGGGAGTAAGGGGTGGGAGTAAGGGTGAGTACATGGGAGAAGTGGAGAGATGGGATATGGGTGATAGGAGTAAGGGTGGGAGTAAGGTGGAGTATGTGGAGTAAGTCGGGAGCATGGGTGGATAAGGGTGGGAGAAGGTGGGATATAAGAGAGAAGGCAGGGAGTAAGGGTGGGATATAAGAGGAGTAAGGGGCGACATGGTGATAAGGAGATAAGGGTGGGAGTATACATGACATGGGAGTAAGGGTGGGAGCAGGGTGAGCATGGGTGGAGTAAGGGTAGGAGTAAGGGTAAGAGTAAGGGTGGGAGTAAGGGTGATAAGGAGGAGGCTGGTGAGCATGGTGGGAGGTGTGAGTATAAAAGAGTAAGGGTGAGGGATAAGGGTGGAGTAAGGTGGGAG
Source organism: Homarus americanus (assembly GCF_018991925.1). NCBI lineage: Eukaryota > Metazoa > Arthropoda > Malacostraca > Decapoda > Nephropidae > Homarus > Homarus americanus. The sequence goes on from NW_024741382.1 coordinate 6,911, forward strand.
TAAGGTGAGGAAGTGGAAGAAGGTGGATTAAGGTGGGATTAAGGGGTGATAAGGGGCAGGAAGTAAGGGTGGGAGTAAGGGTGGCAAGGTGGCAGTAAGGGTAGGAGTAAGGGTGGAGCAAGGGCACGAGTAAGAGGGTGGAAGCAAGGGGTGGAAGCAAGGGGTGGGAGTAAGGGGTATGAGTAAGTGGTAGGAGTAAGTGGTAGGAGTAAGGGGTAGAAGTAAGGGGTAGAAGTAAGGGGTAGGAGTAAGGGGTAGAAGTAAGGGGTAGAAGGAAGGGGTGGGAGCAAGGGGTGGGAATAAGGGGTGGGAATAAGGGGTGGGATTAAGGGGTGGGAGTAAGGGGTAGGAGTAAGGGGTAGGAGTGACGAGTAAGAATGTGGGACAAGAGGGAGGGGTAGCAGTGGGGGGTAGGGTTAGGTTACAAACTTCTATTTACTTCATCATCTGTATCCTGCTGGTGATGTTCTCTCTTTAAACAATTTGTAAAATAAATAAATAAATGGTCAGGTGTAAATGGTAAGAATTTAACAGAGTAATACTGAGGTATTACAAGAAAGAACTAAAAACTGTCCACTGTGTGTATCAACATTTTATAAAAGTATTTGTGAAGCTGTAAAATACTTAGATATAAACTTTTAATTCAACTCTGTAATAAAAATAATTGCAATAATGAATCTAAACAAGAAATGAACTGGGTGAAAAAAATCTACAAAATACTAAAAATATAAAAAAGAAGAATTACAGTAAAACCTGAATCATTGTAATAAACATTATTAAACTTTTCGTTGTTATGACCTAAAACAAACAAGGAAGACTCGTCTAGATTTTCGCTCTGTGAATTAACTCCTTGGATCGCTTTTGGGCAAGAGGGGAGTTACTCCGACTTATTCCGTGAAAATATTCCCAACTGTCCATAGAATCCGTTACAGTTTCCTTTATAGTAAGTGACTCACAAATGATTAATATTCCCATTCACCAATACTTTATTATATCAGAGAACAGTGCAGAGATAAGCTGGCCAATGAGCGATGGTCAAAGATAATACAGATTTAATACTGGATTGATAAGTACAGCTATAGTGATTTGTTTCATGTTACAGTAATAATAAACTTTATCAAATGTTATAACTACCAAAGTGTTATTTTCGTGATCGATACCCTGCTGCCAGGATTATAACATCGTTTAAAAGTTCAGTAAAAATATCATGCAGATTAAAACCTAACCTAGTGTATCGTAACCTAACTTAGCCTTTCCTAAGCTAACTTAGACTATCCTAAACTAGCCTAACCTATCCTAATCACACCAAACCTAACCTATCCTAAATTTATATATCATCAACAGATTTATAGATATGTTGGAGAAATAATTATCAAAAGTTTGTTGTCTCTGCAAATGTATTTTTAAAAAAAGAAAATGAAATTAAAACTTTCTAGAGAACTCAATTGTGTCATGAGCGTTGCGGCTTGGTTAGGTTAGGTAACATTAGGTTAGGTTAGATAAGGTAAGGTAAGATTAGGTAAGGTGAGGTAGTGTTAGGGTTAAATACATTTTACTAATTTTGCATCAAAATAATCACGACTGAAGGTATCGGATAAAAAACCTCTGAATATAATTCTTTTTCTGAGAAAAAAATTTCTTTACCACTTATTTTTTGCCCCACTTTTTTTATTAAGTTTGATGAACTTAGATTAGGTTAGGTATTATTTAACTCTGAGTCATGGGTACTTATTGGATACTTGGCAGAATAACTTGTTATAACTTGGTCCTAACAAAGGCGGAGTCTAAGCAAAAATGTTCACTTGACCTCATATTTGGATTTCATTACTGAAGGATATTTACAGCTATACCACATTAATAAGGTCTATCTGCAAGTTTATTCAGTCATAAAAAAAAATATACCCTAAATGTGGACAATAAAAATCTTCTATTTTGGTACAAATTACTTGAAAAGTTGTAAGAAGACAAAAGCTGCATCTCTTCCATAAAGCGAGAAATAGAACAGCCAAGCCTCTTCTTGTCGTAAAAAAAAACTAATATTGTATTTTAGTATGTTGATGTACAAAACATTTTCTTCATTATTCTATGATAAAACAAGTCTAACAAGCATTATTAAAACATATATTATTAATTTTTTTTCATGCAATCCGGAAATAGCGACTACTATATCCAGGTTGATCGTGTTGAGGTCCTGTAAGTTACAGGCTAGATTACGAGCTCACTTACGGAGTTCGATGCCAAATATTTGTTTTGAGAATCCCGATCGGAGACTGTAAGTCCAGTTACTTGGTAAACAAGTAGATACAGTGAAATAAACTGCTGTACCTAAATATTATGTAACTCAAAATATATTCCCAAAACAGCACGTTTACAGATGAAAATAAAAAAAGCATAAATAATACAAACAAAATCAATTAATATGTTTTTATTACAGTATTTTTAAATATCAGAAGCGTAGGTTCAGCGCTTCTTTTGTGTCTTTTTCCCGGTGAAGATGTAGTCTCCCCATGGCAGGTACTGGTCCTTTTGTACACGGCAGAAAGTGGTAGTTTCCTTCTTCTTCTTGTTGTTTTGGGTCTTGTTGTTTTGGGTCTTAGTGTGTTTTGTGGTCTGCAGTTTGTTAGATCGGGGGCCCTTCTCCTTCATCTGGCAAGGCTTCACCTCCACCTTAGTCACCTTCGATACAGTGCGTCGGAACACCATTGTGATGTACTGACACTAACAGCTCTCTCACTGAGGTCAAATCAAAATTTGACCATACAGAAAGAATTACGGTTTAATAAGGTTGGAATTTAAAGAAATTGACAACAAAATAAAGCTCTGTTTATCACTATAGTAAAGAGGGATGGTGTTTGTAAAGATGATGGATGGTGTTTGTAAAGATGATGGATGGTGTTATAATATGTAGTGATGATGGATGGTGTTATATGTAGTGATGAAGGATGGCGTTATATTGTAGTAATGATGGATGGTGTTATATGTAGTGATGATAAGAGGGTAATATATGTAGTGATGATGGATGGTGTTATATATATATATTGATGATGCATGATGTTATATGTAGTGATGATGGTTGGTGTTATATGTAGTGATGCTGGATGGTGTTATATGTAGTGATGATGGATAGAGTTATATGTAGTGATGATGGATGATGTTATATGTAGTGATGATGGATGGTGTTATATGTAGTGATGTTGGATGGTGTTATATGTAGTGATGATGGACGATATTATATGTAGTTTTGATAGGATGGTTCTATATGTAGTGATGATGGATGGTGTTATATGTAGTGATGATGGATGATGTTATATGTAGTGATGATAGGTTGGTTTTTATATGTAGTGATGATGGATGGTGTTATATGTAGCGATGATGGATGGAGTTATATGTAGTGATGATGGATGATGTTATATGTAGTGATGATGGTTGGTGTTATATGTAATGATGTCGGATGGTGTTATATGTCGTGATGGATGGTTCTATATGTAGTGATGGTGGATGGTGTTATATGTAGTGATGATGGATCGTGTTATATGTAGTGATGATGGATAGTATTATATGTAGTGATGATGATGGATGGTGTTATAAGTAGTGATGATGGATGTTATATGTAGTGATGAAGGATGGTGTTAGTGAAGATTGTGAAGTGAGATGTAGTGAAGATTGTGAAGTGAGATGTAGTGAAGATTGTGAAGTCAGATGTGGTGAAGATTGTGAAGTGAGATGTAGTGAAGATTGTGAAGTGAGATGTAGTGAAGATTGTGAAGTGAGATGTAGTGAAGATTGTGAAGTGAGATGTAGTGAAGATTGTGAAGTGAGATGTAGTGAAGATTGTGAAGTGAGATGTAGTGAAGATTGTGAAGTGAGATGTAGTGAAGATTGTGAAGTGAGATGTGAAGATTGTGAAGTGAGATGTAGTGAAGATTGTGAAGTGAGATGTAGTGAAGATTGTGAAGTGAGATGTGGTAAAGATTGTGAAGTGAGATGTGGTGAAGATTGTGAAGTGAGATGTGGTGAAGATTGTGAAGTGAGATGTGGTGAAGATGTGAAGTAGATATGGTGAAGATTGTGAAGTGAGATGTAGTGAAGATGTGAAGTGAGATGTAGTGAAGATTGTGAAGTGAGATGTAGTGAAGGTTGTGAAGTGAGATGTAGTGAAGATTGTGTAGTGAGATGTAGTGAAGATTGTGAAGTGAGAGGTAGTGAAGATTGTGAAGTGAGATGTAGTGAAGATTGTGAAGTGAGATGTAGTGAAGATTGTGAAGTGAGATGTAGTGAAGATTGTGAAGTGAGATGTGAAGTGAAGTATTGTGAAGTGAGATGTATTGTGAAGTGAGATGTAGTGAAGTGAGATGTAGTGAAGATTGTGAAGTGAGATGTAGTGAAGTTTGTGAAGTGGGATGTAGTGAAGATTGTGAAGTGAGATGTAGTGAAGATTGTGAAGTGGGATGTAGTGAAGATTGTGAAGTGAGATGTAGTGAAGATTGTGAAGTGAGATGTAGTGAAGATTGTGAAGTGAGATGTAGTGAAGATTGTGAAGTGAGATGTAGTAAAGATTGTGAAGTGAGATATGGTGAAGATTGTGAAGTGAGATGTAGTGAAAGATTGTGAAGTGAGATGTAGTGAAGATTGTGAAGTGAGATGTATTGAAGATTGTGAAGTGAGATGTAGTGAAGATTGTGAAGTGAGATGTAGTGAAGATTGTGAAGTGGGATGTAGTGAAGATTGTGAAATGAGATGTAGTGAAGATTGTGAAGTGAGATGTAGTGAAGATTGTGAAGTGAGATGTAGTGAAGATTGTGAAGTGAGATGAAGTGAAGATTATGAAGTGAGATGTCGTGAAGATTGTGAAGTGAGATGGAGTGAAGATTGTGAAGTGAGATGTAGTGAAGATTGTGAAGTGAGATGTAGTGAAGATTGTGAATTGAGAAGTAGTGAAGATTGTGAAGTGGGATGTAGTGAAGATTGTGAAGTGAGATGTAGTGAAGATTGTGAAGTGAGATGTAGTGAAGATTGTGAAGTGAGATGTAGTGAAGATTGTGAAGTGAGATGTAGTGAAGATTGTGAAGTGAGATGTAGTGAAGATTGTGAAGTGAGATGTAGTGAAGATTGTGAAGTGAGATGTAGTGAAGATTGTGAAGTCAGATGTGGTGAAGATTGTGAAGTGAGATGTAGTGAAGATTGTGAAGTGAGATGTAGTGAAGATTGTGAAGTGACATGTAATGAAGATTGTGAAGTGAGATATGGTGAAGATTGTGAAATGAGATGTAGTGAAGATGTGAAGTGAGATGTAGTGAAGATTGTGAAGTGAGATGTAGTGAAGGTTGTGAATTGAGATGTAGTGAAGATTGTGTAGTGAGATGTAGTGAAGATTGTGAAGTGAGAGGTAGTGAAGATTGTGAAGTGAGATGTAGTGAAGATTGTGAAGTGAGATGTAGTGAAGATTGTGAAGTGAGATGTAGTGAAGATTGTGAAGTGAAATGTAGTGAAGATTGTGAGGTGAGATGTAGTAAAGATTGTGAGGTGAACATAAGAACATAAGAACATAAGAAAGTGGGATACTGCAGGAGGCCGACTGGCCCATACAGGGCAGATCCCTTTCACACCCATCCCAGCACTTCATGTGCCTATCCAACTTCGTCTTGAAGCTCCCTAGCGTCCCCGATCCTACTATAGCACTCGGTAGCCTATTCCACATATCCTCAACTCTATTACCAAACCAGTGCTTGCCTATATCCTTTCTGAATCGGAATTTATCTAATTTAAAGCCATTTGTTCTAGTTATTTCGTTATTACTGAGCTTCAGAACATCTTCCATTTTACCCTTGTTAATCCCACTTACCCAATTTGTACACCCCTCATCATATCTCCCCAACCCCACGCCTCTCTAATGAATGTAAGCCTAAGCTTTTCAGTCTTTTCTTCATATGGAAGGTTTCTTAATATTATGGACTATTTTTTAATATTCTTCTTTGTACTCTTCCAAAAGAATCTATGTCCATTCTATAATAAGGACACCAGAACTGAACCGCATAATCCATGTGTGGCCTCACTAATGCTAGGTAAAGTTTCAAGATAACGTCAGCAGTTCTGTTACTCACAGACCTAGATATGAACCCAAGAATCCTGTTTGCCTTGTTGCTAACGCTAATACATTGTTTTCTAGGTTTCAAGTCGTTGCTAACAAATACACCTTGATTTTTTTCACAAACTGAGTTTTCTATTTCCGTGTTACCTAGTTTATACTTAACGTTTGTATTCGTCTTCCCTATCTGTAGTACCTTGCATTTATCACTATTAAAATTCATTTGCCAGTCTACTGACCACTCATGTAAGGTATCTAGATCTCTTTGAAGGTGTTCAAAGTCACTGTCTGAATTTATCACTTTCCCCATTTTGGTATCATCTGCAAATTTACTAATCCTAC
>NW_024741383.1:0-19101 GCF_018991925.1 Homarus americanus
GATCTAACAAACTGCAGACCACAAAACACACTAAGACCCAAAACAACAAGACCCAAAACAACAAGAAGAAGAAGGAAACTACCACTTTCTGCCGTGTACAAAAGGACCAGTACCTGCCATGGGGAGACTACATCTTCACGGGAAAAAGACACAAAAGAAGCGCTGAACCTACGCTTCTGATATTTAAAAATACTGTAATAAAAAACATATTAATTGATTTTGTTTGTATTATTTATGCTTTTTTTTATTTTCATCTGTAAACGTGCTGTTTTGGGAATATATTTTCAGTTACATAATATTTAGGTACAGCAGTTTATTTCACTGTATCTACTTGTTTACCAAGTAACTGGACTTACAGTCTCCGATCGGGATTCTCAAAACAAATATTTGACATCGAACTCCGTAAGTGAGCTCGTAATCTAGCCTGTAACTTACAGGACCTCAACACGATCAACCTGGATATAGTAGTCGCTATTTCCGGATTGCATGAAAAAAAATTAATAATGTATGTTTTAATAATGCTTGTTAGACTTGTTTTATTATAGAATAATGAAGAAAATGTTTCGTACATCAACATACTAAAATACAATATTAGTTTTTTTTTACGACAAGAAGAGGCTTGGCTGTTCTATTTCTCGCTTTATGGAAGAGATGCAGCTTTTGTCTTCTTACAACTTTTCAAGTAATTTGTACCAAAATAGAAGATTTTTATTGTCCACATTTAGGGTATATTTTTTTATGACTGAATAAACTTGCAGATAGACCTTATTAATGTGGTATAGCTGTAAATATCCTTCAGTAATGAAATCCAAATATGAGGTCAAGTGAACATTTTTGCTTAGACTCCGCCTTTGTTAGGACCAAGTTATAACAAGTTATTCTGCCAAGTATCCAATAAGTACCCATGGCTCAGAGTTAAATAATACCTAACCTAATCTAAGTTCATCAAACTTAATAAAAAAAGTGGGGCAAAAAATAAGTGGTAAAGAAATTTTTTCTCAGAAAAAGAATTATATTCAGAGGTTTTTTATCCGATACCTTCAGTCGTGATTATTTTGATGCAAAATTAGTAAAATGTATTTAACCCTAACACTACCTCACCTTACCTAATCTTACCTTACCTTATCTAACCTAACCTAATGTTACCTAACCTAACCAAGCCGCAACGCTCATGACACAATTGAGTTCTCTAGAAAGTTTTAATTTCATTTTCTTTTTTTTAAAATACATTTGCAGAGACAACAAACTTTTGATAATTATTTCTCCAACATATCTATAAATCTGTTGATATATAAATTTAGGATAGGTTAGGTTTGGTGTGATTAGGATAGGTTAGGCTAGTTTAGGATAGTCTAAGTTAGCTTAGGAAAGGCTAAGTTAGGTTACGATACACTAGGTTAGGTTTTAATCTGCATGATATTTTTACTGAACTTTTAAACGATGTTATAATCCTGGCAGCAGGGTATCGATCACGAAAATAACACTTTGGTAGTTATAACATTTGATAAAGTTTATTATTACTGTAACATGAAACAAATCACTATAGCTGTACTTATCAATCCAGTATTAAATCTGTATTATCTTTGACCATCGCTCATTGGCCAGCTTATCTCTGCACTGTTCTCTGATATAATAAAGTATTGGTGAATAGGAATATTAATCATTTGTGAGTCACTTACTATAAAGGAAACTGTAACGGATTCTATGGACAGTTGGGAATATTTTCACGGAATAAGTCGGAGTAACTCCCCTCTTGCCCAAAAGCGATCCAAGGAGTTAATTCACAGAGCGAAAATCTAGACGAGTCTTCCTTGTTTGTTTTAGGTCATAACAACGAAAAGTTTAATAATGTTTATTACAATGATTCAGGTTTTACTGTAATTCTTCTTTTTTTATATTTTTAGTATTTTGTAGATTTTTTTCACCCAGTTCATTTCTTGTTTAGATTCATTATTGCAATTATTTTTATTACAGAGTTGAATTAAAAGTTTATATCTAAGTATTTTACAGCTTCACAAATACTTTTATAAAATGTTGATACACACAGTGGACAGTTTTAGTTCTTTCTTGTAATACCTCAGTATTACTCTGTTAAATTCTTACCATTTACACCTGACCATTTATTTATTTATTTTACAAATTGTTTAAAGAGAGAACATCACCAGCAGGATACAGATGATGAAGTAAATAGAAGTTTGTAACCTAACCCTACCCCCCACTGCTACACCTCCCTCTTGTCCCACATTCTTACTCGTCACTCCTACCCCTTACTCCTACCCCTTACTCCCACCCCTTAATCCCACCCCTTATTCCCACCCCTTATTCCCACCCCTTGCTCCCACCCCTTCCTTCTACCCATTACTTCTACCCCTTACTCCTACCCCTTACTTCTACCCCTTACTTCTACCCCTTACTCCTACCACTTACTCCTACCACTTACTCATACCCCTTACTCCCACCCCTTGCTTCCACCCCTTGCTTCCACCCTCTTACTCGTACCCCTTGCTCCCAACCCTTACTCCTACCCCTTACTGCCACCCCTTACTGCCACCCCTTACTCCCACCCCTTACTCCTACCCCTTACTCCGACCCCTTAATCCCACCCCTTAATCCCACCCTTACTTCCACATACTCCACCCTGCATCCCCTTATACTCCCACCCTTACTCCCTACCTTACTCACTTTACTCCACCCCGCCCTCCCACCCTTATACATATATCCCTCCTTGCTCCCACCCATGCCTCCCACCCTTACTCCCACCTTTGTCTGCCTCCTACCTGTCTGTCCTCCACTAACTCCTATACTCTGCATGTGTCCTCACCTTACTCCCGACCTCCCCTTATACTCCTTACTCTCTGCTCTCCTACCTATATATATACTCTGTATCTCTCCCTTACTCCCCTATACTCCCACCTTATCCCACCTCCCATACTCCCACCTTACTCCCTATACTCCCCATACTCAAGCCCTCTCCATGTCTCCCCATGTCTCCCACCCTTACTCCCCACCCCCTTACTCCCACCATTACTCCCATCCCTTACTCCCTTATACTCCCACCCTTACTCCCTCTCCCACCCATACTCCCATATACTCCCATATCGCTCCCACCCCTTACTCCCACGCCTTACTCCCACCCTTCACTCCTACCCTTCGCTTCTACCCCACTGTTACCCCACACTACGCTGGTAATTGAAGACATCATACATTTGTTCACTTAGACACCACTTATTATTCAGGACCTAATGGCTATAATATCAGAGTCATTATTCTTAACTCAACTTTATATATATATCAATTGTCAAAAACCTTCACCACAAGAAAGAAAAGAACAGTCGGGTATGGCAGAAAATGTAATAAACGAACATGGAGTAAGACATCAATCTCCATATTGTAAACAAGATCATCGTCATTGTTTATTTATTGCGAGGAAAAATATTGTTCGCAATATAATTATAAAAACCTTCTGTAATTCATTCTCTTCATTACACTAAAAGGTAATGAAGTATATAAAGAAAATAGTTTATAAATTACTAAAATAAAAATACGTATAAAAAAGTAAAATAACATCTATTGATGGAATAGAAAAGATATATATCGTAAGTGGGTAAAAGATTTCTTGGGTAGGTTTTAGAATACAATAACTGTTTTCTGCATTACACCGATGGTTCCAAGTCAGAAATTATCCTTAAGTTTTGTGAATCAGTATTTACAGTTTTTCTTAAAGGGTGACTTAAGTTACGGTCACACGATCCCTTTGATGAGCAATTAATTTGGAGCAAGAAATTACGAGTAATTTCTTCCAAATGTGGTCACACGAGTGGCTCTTGGTTCAGTTACTACAGCAAGAAAAAAAAAGTTAACGCCGCTGTGCGAGTAGAAGGGAGACGGAACATCACAACAACAATGCAGACGACGCAGCAGCTATCCTTGGTATTATTGTTATTATTAAAAGAAATGAGAGAAAGCGAAGAAAAACTATTGGGGACTCGTAAGTGGCTGGCGAGGAGGAGGAACGAGTGTTTAATATAGACTGGTTCAACTATCGTAGTTACAGTAGGGAGGGTTGTTAGTGTGTGGAGAATGACCGGCTGTATGGGCTTGTGTTTTGTAAACAAACACGCCAAAACACCACCCAAATAATAAACTCAGTGTGTCGTAAAAACTGTTTGTGCATTTTATACATAATGTTATTGATCTATGTTATATATAGCCAAGGTAAATACTCGATAAATAAGCTTCGTGTCATTAAATATGGTATTAACCGGGTTTTGAACCGATAATCTTACTCGAAATAGTCAAGAAATTGACTATCACGATTGTCAATAAAAATGCTTCAAAAACTTGCTCGAATTTCTCGAAAATTGCTCGAAATAACTTTCCGGCAAGAAATTGCTAAAAAAAAATGCGCCCATGTGACCAGTGCTTTAAGAATTGTATGATATCCTCATGGCAATGGAAACACACACACACACACACACTCACCCCATACACAGTCACACACTCACCATGCACAATCACACACACTCATACACACACCGTACATGCACAAACCATACACACACATACACACACAGACACACACACACACACCATACATACACACACCATACACATACACACACCATACACACATACACACACACACACACACACACCATGCACACACCATACAAACAAACAAACACACACCATATACACACACACACACACACACAATGCACACAAACACACCATGCACACTCACACACACACACACCATGCACACTCACACCATGGACACACACACACTAATTGTTTTAATTTAGTTCTTGGAACTCTTAAGTGGCAGCGCTTGATGTAAACACTTCTTGGCATTTTCTGTTTATCTAGTAGCAGGTATACACACAGATGTAATATGAGAAAATAAATTATAAATTCTGTCCAGGGAAGTGTTGTGAATATGACCTTGAGATAACACTTGTGTTAAGTGTGAATTTCCCTGTCTAGTGATATGTCCAACTACTACTCTGGGCCGCGAGACAGTGGTAGTGATTACAGATTGCCCACAAGGGGGCTAGTTTATTGGGCACCCCCTTACATCCTGTGCAAGGTGAAGCGCAGAAGCGTTTACAGTGCCCAACTGGGAAGCATGCGGAGTTCATGCTTGCCTTTATGACTCATGCATTAAGGGCGTAAAAGGCCTGAAGGGTCATGGGTTTTGTCAGCAAGTTACATAAAGTGACAATGATGAGTGTGTGGGGGAAAAATTCCCGGTACAATTTATCTGTTTATGGCAAAGTGTGGCAGGTCCCTATTAATGTGAGCGGTGTTTACTGAATCAGCTGACCCTGGCTCGACCTTTTGAGAGACGCAAGCCAAGTGATCTAAGAGTCGTGAATAACATGGTGAATTACTTGGTGTTATTCATTTGGGTGAATATTTGTATAAATCAAAGGTGCTGTCACACACACACACACACACACACACACACCACACGTGGCACACCACCAACACAGTTTCTGAGAAGGAGTTTGAGATTGTATTTAACGAAGTCTTAACTGGGAAAATGTTGTATGGCTTTTGTTATGGGGTAAGTTCTGGCGTGAACATTAAGACTATTTTCATAATTTTTTGTAACTAATATTTTTATCTGCCTGGTACAATTATTTATTAATTTGTATTGTAAGTTATGTCTTGATAGTCGATGTAATGTAACAATTTATTTTTTGTGTTAATGTTCATATAGATTGGTTCAGTGTTGCGGCTCTGACTCGTCAACGATGTTAATAAGCTCTTGAGTACATACTGCTGGTGAAACTATGTTATATTAACAACACGACAGACAAGTACTATAATACCTTAACATTTAACAATAATTCAGCCTTAATTTAATTTTTTCACCAACTTAAGACACATAACCCAGAGGGAAGTAAGACGGGCAACATAACGCGGGATATCGTGGCTTCACTAAGTGCAAATTATGGAACTTGAGGTAACACATTATGGGAAAATGCGAGCCCTGCTAAGTGGTTCTCCTCAACATGGACGCAAACATCAGATGGACAAAGAAACAGAAGAACCCGGATATACATTCATTTATTCTACAAAAAAGTTACGTAAACGAGCGTTAAATACGTTTAAGTAATCACAGTTTACGAAGCTGAAGTCGAGATATTAGAAGATGAAGAAGACTTTAGCATATCAGTATACCCCACGACCGGCGCCAGGATGTTAAGTGTGCCATCAGGGTATATTAGTGCTGAGAGACGGGTGCTATCGTGGTATATTAGCATACCTTCACCCTGAATGGTATATCAAAAAGTACAGGATTTACTTCACAGATATTTAGTTATATCTATCGGTATATTATATAAATTATATCAATATATCTGTGTATACCAAATATAGCATCAGAGTATATCACCGTTTGCCATCATATTCTCTAAATAACCTCAAAGTATACCCCCGAATGTTTAATATCATACACTATAAATGACACTGTAGTATGTTAGTATATAATCAGGGTATAACATAAATAATATCAGCATTGTTTAGAATATCATATATATTAAGCGTGAGGAATGGATGTATATGATTCAATATATCACAGTTACATAAAGCGGTATGTCAGCTCATCAGCATATCACTAGAATGACATCAGAGTATAGGACACTATACTCCAATAAATACTGTCAGGTATCTAAGTATATCAGGGTAATCACTGAGAAGTGTCAGAAAATATCAGCATATTCTTTGCATATCAACATACTCAAAGTATAATCAATGTCTCCGGAATAAACAAGCCAGTGACAGCAGCATATATTTCTGAAAATCAGCTGTGAAATATGTTCAGAACAGCCCAAAGTATACTATAATACTAAGCAACATTTGAAATATACCAGTATACTTCTTAACAGTCAGGGAAAAAAATCATTATACAGATTAGTGTCCTCGAAGCAGATCAACTTGTCTCCTGCTTTCTGGGGACCCATTAGTGGCATATCAGTATATCCAAAGAGACACATCGGAGTATATTACCATATATCCCAAGTGCCATGAAGGGATATCAACATACCTGAGTATATTAACTAGCTCTCATAGTCTTCCACTCTCTCTTAGATCCATCAGAATATGTCAGCATATCACCCTATCTTCTGAAGGTCCAGTTTACCTTGTTCCGAAAGTATGTCGAAGCATACTAACAGATCCCCTGAATGCCTTGAGAACATATCAGTATACTTCTAGGTTAATTCATATCATATCAGTATATCCCCTGAATCTAAGGTATAGCTAACCTCATTTCAAATTATTATTAGAGTATGTTAACATATTCCCTTAGAAGCATACCAGCATATCTCTTATGTCATTACAGTCAACCAGTATACGCTCAGAGATAGATGCAAGCATATCAGGGTATATTAGCATACCCTGTAAGAGAGATATGAGCCTAGCTACATAACCAAGTATATCAGCATACCCCATATGCTCTTATAGTACATCAGCACACCCTCTGAGAGACAGAACCATACCAACATATCAGAACATATTAGTATATCCTTTAGAGTGATATGAACATAATGGCATATCAGATGACAAGAGTATATCAGCATAGTCTTTGAGGAGCATATCAGACCAACCTAGCATAAGCTCTTTAAGATAGATGGGAGCATATCTTAAATAGACTGGAACATACCAGAGCATATTAGCATATTAGCATATTAGCATATTAGCATATTAGCAAGGTGAGGAGGAGGAGGAGGAGGCAGGTGTCCACCGACCAGGTATGCCGATAGTCTGGTGATAATGTGGGTAAAACTGGTGTGTGTGTGTGTGTGTGTGTGTGTGTGTGTGTTCGTTCTCATGTTTATTTCTTGTAAGGTATGTGTCACCTAGCCGGCCATTTTGTTTACATTTTTCGGTCGCTCTAAAATACCATTAAAACAATATTGAGTATAAACGTTTGGCTCAACTGATGATCTCAAACATGTCCCAACTTTTTTTTGCCTCAACTCCACATTCTGTAACTCATTTAGGTAGATGTCCCTCACTACACATACACTGGACTATGTGTAATGTTGCAGCTAATGTGTTATCAAGATATTGCACATTATAAGTTCATGTGTGGTCATTATTATATCAAACGGAGGAATTTTAAAGAGCTATTACATCACCTGTATCATTAGTTGTCGCCAGGTGAAGGAATGTTTAGGTAGATTATATTTTGTTTGCTGTAATTAAAGAGTTTCAATACCTAAGACGTTTCACTATAAGTCTTTTTCAACCTCAGGTAAGATCTAAAGACTTTCTGCTCTGGAGTCTTACACCCTGGAGTAGCTGTATCGTCCACATAGGTAATTACTCCACAAGGAACTACAAGTTACACCTTGATGTAATACTTCATTTACTGCCAAACTTTATAGGGAAATATTTTTTCACAAAGAATTTCAAGTTACAAATTCACATAATAAGTCACATTACAAACGTTCCTTCGGCTTACAGTTAAACTTTGCAATGTCAAGATATTTTTTTCACTGCAGAGGAAAGTATCTGTCATCATCACCACACACACACACAAAGACAAAACTCCTGTATCCAGATTCTCAAAAGTTTATAAATTAAATTCTTCCCTAAAATTAAACAGACAATACATCTATTTATCATAGAGTATGTGAACAATATCGACGCCATATTGGTTACCATCTTTGAGTTATATTATTAGTTAGCTTCATAGTGTTGATTATTTAGTTAAATAGGAAAAATAATCTACTAGCGTGTGTTGTGACCAAAATAAATCAACATTGTATTTACTTTCTCCTCCAGGGGGCACTAAGTCTAGAAAAATGACACAATTGACATCTACATAAAGTGACTGACCAAGGGTAGATATTGGCTACCTTTTGTGTTACTTTGAGGTCGTAAGAACACACAGAGCTGCTCTTAAGGATGTTTACCACAATACACCTCAACCAGTTTCTCATTCACAAAAGTCAAACAATAAATCTGGTTCAAAAGATGCACCGTAAATTTTATTAGAATACAATAATCAATTACTGTATTATTGTGGCCAGGGCGAATAATCTTATAGTATTGAATGTGATTCTTTAAGCCACGAGGTAAATAAAGGTATTCAATATCTGCCTTAGTTGACGATGATCTGCCAGACGTTAGCAAGTCCTCCTCCTCCTGCTCTCGAGTAAGGTAAGGGAGGCCTCACCTGACCAAAAATTTTTTAATTAAGATGAATTACCTGAAGATTAACCCTCCCAGCTTATTTCAGCTAATGATTAACCTAACGCTACTTGGGAAGTTAAGTTAGGTTAGGTTAGGTTAGGGTAGGGTAGGGTAGGGTAGGGTAGGGTAGGGTAGGGTAGGGTAGGTCAGGTCAGGTCAGGTCAGGCAGTGCCAGTGTAGTTAATCTTGAGGTTAAATAAACTAGAGGCTAATCTTCACATGAGCCAGTAAGACACTTTGACGGAGGCGGTTACGTACAACAGGAAAGCTCTGATAACATATAGTGTACAGTATATACCGTTTAAGTTGCGTCAGCAGCTCTATACACCACTTATTGACTTACTCATTCACTGCCGTAGAAATATTTACTTCTCTAACAGTTTTCTATATGGTTCCCAGTCATTATAATACGACCTTGTAAAATCAAATGATCTAAATTAAACTAAACTTATCCAAATTAAACTTATTAGCTAACAAATCCTTCTAAAACACGATATATGCAAATCAAAAGTTCTAAATTCAACTTAACTTATCGTAATATAACTAATATAACTAAACCATCTTAATTAAACCTAACCTAAACACCTCAAGTGCCACAAACAGAAGGAAAAAACACCTTTAATATTATCGTGTAGGAGGCCCCTGTAACCCACTAACTCCAGGTAATGCATCTATATCAATCTACCTGCGTTAGAAGCTCTATACGTGGCTATGATCGTTACCCACTGCTGGAGAACATTTGTACTTCTATAATTACCCTGGAGAAACAATGCACCAATTTACGATTTATTTATTTTATTTTTCATTTATTTTTTATTCTTGGTCCATACTGTAAACATCGCCTGCTTGTGAGTCCCGTCAGCCATTTTGTTCTAACTTTCGGGGATTCTAAAATAAGCTACAAATAAATAAATAAATACATAAATAAAACAAGCATCTTTTGTTTTTCTAACCCATGAGCTGTGAGTCTTCATTATATACTTCAACATTACTGTAAACTAAGGCTAGAGAGGGTGTGTACAGTACTAGTGGAGCCAAGACGAGAAGGTATTTCAAATCCATAAAGGGTTTTACAAGTGGAGAGTCTTACAAGTGGAGGGTCTTACAGGTGGAGAGTCTTACAAGTGGAGGGTCTTACAGGTGGAGGATTTTAATAAGGATAAATACAGCAAATCTTACAGTTGAATCAGCCAAGTCGAGGAAAACTCTTAAGAGTCACGTAACTTCTACCTGGTGTTACCTGTAATCAAGCTAAGGTATATGTAAGAAGAATATTATCTCGTTACTCTCCATTCCTCTTCCACTATCCTGCGAGGTGGTGTATTAATAGGCACAGATACTCATGATAAAGAAGGAATAAAGAGAAAGACGCAAGATACCTATAAAATGCGACAGAATATACCCACACATGCGTAATCCTAACCCATCCCAACCCAACCCAACCCTATCCTACCCCCAGCTTCACCACAGTACACAAAGTCATTCTTGGTATCAGAATGACGCCTAAACACCCTGTATCACCTAAGACACATTTGAATCGGATGGTTCGTTGACGGTTTTATTTCTTCGGTATAAACCAGAGAAGCAATTAGTTCGTGGGAACAGTGAGTCAAAATACTTCACATCAGCTTCGTTTACGACCTCCAGCTGATATTTACTTCTGTTGTCTATATCAATCATTTATAATGAGAAACAAAAATATGGTTAGTTAGCAAAATGAAAAAAAAAATCATGCTTGAATACTTAAGAGTGAGGAAAAAATCGCCAAGATACTTAAAAATGAAAACACTCTGTGATACTTAAATTAGGACAAAATAAACGGACATAAAGATTTAACTATGAGCGGTGGATATTACGACATGTACCGGCTATCAATACAGAGGCGCTATTTAGCCGTGAAGTTCTCTCAGAAACCCAACAAGACAATATGTGGTCGCGTAAAAATTTCAGGTTAATTTTTAACACCATCCGTCATCTTAAACCTTGGCACCTGTAGATTAAGAAAATATATGGTGATACTTTTTCTGATGGGATAAAGGTCGTATTTGTCCAGAGAAGTAAGAGAGGAAAAAAATCACTTGAGAGGCATGACGCACAGAGTGTCTAAGGTGATAAAAGATCATATACTACCATTTGGGTTTTCAAATTAAGTTCATTACATAAAATATCAAACTCATAAAGATTACAAAAGAACAGAACATCTTGAGCTCTCTACAGCTATTATCAGCCGTCAATATGCTGATGTACAGAAGCTACACAATGTTATTGGTGACTGTAATCCCAGGAAAATGATGCTCTTTTAAACTTGGTAACTGGAGCTGTAATGCCAGAAAATGCCAAATATGACAATCTATGTGCATATGAAGTTGGAAGACAAAATTATGAAAATTTTGTCAAGAAACGTATTGTTGGTCCATTGAGCATCTGGGAAAAGATGTCCAAGGTTAATCTTCTGTCATGGAAAGCAGCAAATAAGACTTCAACCATCAAATTGCTATCACAAGTTATAGAACTTAAGCAGGACATACAGTATATGCATCACAGAAGGGCAGCACTGTACATATCAAGTCACCAGACACTGATGTGTTTGGCATATTAAAGCAGCCTCAACTTGGAGAAAATACAAGTATGAAAACAGGAACTGGTGAGCGACGACACATTAGGCAGAGAGCCTTACAGGTTTCCATGCCTTCACAGGATCTGACTGCATTGGAAAATTTGTTGGCAAAGGAAAGAAAGCATGTTGGAGCACTTTGATGAAATCTAACACAGAAGTCCTAGATGCATTCAAGATGCTGAGTAGACCAAATGCCCTCCAGCAGACATGTTTATTGGTCTAAAGGAATTTGTATTTAAGCTCTACTGTCCACGAATGACTTTCACTAAACTGTCATAACTTAGATGGCATCTCTTCAAGAAAACGCAGGCAGAAGCTGGAGAACTACCAGCGACTGCAGCAACTCTAAAGTATCATATATTGAGAGGAAGGTATCAAGCTCTTCTGTGGTCTTGTGGTGCAGACAGTGAAATGCTTTCACAATTAGAGCATGGCTGGAAGATTGACAATGACTGTTTCATACTAGTAATATCAGACCAACCACCAGCTCCAGAAGCAATCACAGAACTTGTTAAATGTGGATGTGGCGTCGGAAATGTGGATCCATTGTCATGTTCATAGAAAGAATCAGAAAAGAATAGCACAGCATGTGCACCGAGATATTAGCAACTGTCAAGCAGATGATGAGAAATGCCTAAACAAGGTGAAGGAATCTGTTGTACACAGAAGACTCTGATGACGAGGACTGAAGCAATGTCGTAAATAATAATTTGTGACTTGTTTACACATGATGTATAACACTACAAACTTTTAATAAATATAAAACGGTGGTTCTAAGCTTTTCAGATAATGGTAATATGTATATGTTTAATTTCCAGTATTTGTCTTTAGCAAATAATTTTACTTACTGCAATCTCTTCTTTGCCAGAGACAGTATGGCATATATGAGCAGCCATGTTTGTAACACACTTATGATATTATTACAGCATTCATGATATATTATGTTAAATTGTAATCATATAATACTACATGTTCATAGGTTATTAGTCATGTTTTAAGTTACTTAGGACTTAATGGTAATACGTCTGTGGTTCATTACGCCGCTCTTTGATAAAACTTCTTTAATGGCATAAAACTTATAATAAACCGTTCAGAAAAAATTACACCACAGTTCCTTAACATAGTTTATAAGGATTATTACGATGTATGGTGTCAAAAATTAACATGAAATTTTTGCGGGATTACTTAAGCTCCTACACTAAAACCTGCCGACCTAACCTAACCTTTTTTACCCACCTCCACCTACTTACCTGACCTGACATAATCTAACCAAACCTGACATAATCTAATCTAACCTGACATTATCTAACCTAACCTGATATAATCTAACCTAACCTGACATAATCTAACCTAACCTGACGTAATCTAACCTAACCTGACGTAATCTAACCTAACCTGACATAATCTAACCTAACCCCTGACGTAATCTGGCCTAACACAAGCATAATCTAACCTAACCTGACGTAATCTAACCTAACCTGACATAATCTAACCTAACCTGACATAATCTAACCTAACCTGACATAATCTAACCTAACCTGACATAATCTGACCTAACCTGACATAATCTAACCTAACCTGACATAATCTAACCTAACCTCCCCGTCTGACATAAGCTAACCTAATCAAACCTAACTTTCCCACCTACCTAACATAACCTATCTACTTATTACCTACCTAACCTAACTTAACCCAACCTGACATAATCTAGCCTAACCTATTGAAACTTAACTTAACCACCTACCTCATCTAACACCACTTTGTAATCTCTCTGTGCTACAGCTGACAGGATGAGTATGGGGGGCACAATAAACTAGCCTCTAAGTGGCAAAATTAACAAAACTAACCTAACCTAACCTGATCTGATCTATCCAACTTAAAAAACTTAGAATATATAATAAAGCCGTTAGGTTAATTTAGGCTAAATATGGTTGATTCATATTTTGTTTTGACAGAAATTCCCGGCAAAATAACGTATCTATATTGAGAACCACCGCCATGTTGGTTCCACGTTAACAAGACACGGATACACTACAGAATAACCCGCGTTCATTTAACCTCAATTACTACAGTTTACTTTATAATCTTATTTCACAATCTTCACTACATCTCGCTTCACAATCTTCACTGCAACTCACTTCACAATCTTCACTACATCTCACTTCACAATCTTCACTACATCTCACCTCACAATCTTTACTACATCTCACCTCACAATCTTCACTACATTTCACTTCACAATCTTCACTACTTCTCACTTCACAATCTTCACTACATCTCACTTCACATCTTCACTACATCTCACTTCACAATCTTCACTACATCTCACTTCACAATCTTCACTACATCTCACTTCACAATCTTCACTACATCTCACTTCACAATCTTCACTAGACCTCACTTCACAATCTTCACTACATCTCACTTCACAATCTTCACTACATCTCACTTCACAATCTTCACTACATCTCACTACACAATCTTCACTACATCTCACTTCACAACCTTCACTACATCTCACTTCACAATCTTCACTACATCTCACTTCACATCTTCACTACATCTCACTTCACAATCTTCAACATATCTCACTTCACAATCTTCACCACATCTCACTTCACAATCTTCACCAAATCTCACTTCACAATCTTCACCACATCTCACTTCACAATCTTTACCACATCTCACTTCACAATCTTCACTACATCTCACTTCACAATCTTCACTACATCTCACTTCACAATCTTCACTACATCTCACTTCACAATCTTCACTACATCTCACTTCACAATCTTCACTACATCTCACTTCACAATCTTCACTACATCTCACTTCACAATCTTCACTATATCCCACTTCACAATCTTCACTTCATCTCACTTCACAATCTTCACTACATCTCACTTCACAATCTTCACTACATCTCACTTCACAATCTTCACTACATCTCACTTCACAATCTTCACTACATCTCACTTCACAATCTTCATTACATCTCACTTCACAATCTTCACTACATCTCACTTCACAATCTTCACTACATCTCACTTCACAATCTTCACCACATCTGACTTCACAATCTTCACTACATCTCACTTCACAATCTTCACTCCATCTCACTTCACAATCTTCACCATCTCCTTCACAATCTTCTTTCACATCTCACTTCACAATCTTCACCACATCTCATACAATCTTCACCACATCTCCTTCTGTCTTCACCACATCTCCATACAATCTTCACCCACATCTCGCCCACAATCTTCTCTATCTACTTCACAATCCCACTACATCTCCTTCACCAATCTTTCATCTCATACAATCTTCACTACATCTCACTTCACAATCTTCACTACATCTCACTTCACAATCTTCACTACATCTCACTTCACAATCTTCACTACATCTCACTACAAATCTTCACTACATCTCACTTCACAACCTTCACTACATCTCACTTCACAATCTTCACTACATCTCACTTCACATCTTCACTACATCTCACTTCACAATCTTCACCATATCTCACTTCACAATCTTCACCACAACTCACTTCACAATCTTCACCACATCTCACTTCACAATCTTCACCACATCTCACTTCACAATCTTTACCACAACTCACTTCACAATCTTCACTACATCTCACTTCACAATCTTCACTACATCTCACTTCACAATCTTCACTACATCTCACTTCACAATCTTCACTCCATCTCACTTCACAATCTTCACTACATCTCACTTCACAATCTTCATTACATCTCACTTCACAATCTTCACTACATCTCACTTCACAATCTTCACTACATCTCACTTCACAATCTTCACCACATCTGACGTCACAATCTTCACTACATCTCACTTCACAATCTTCACTACATCTCACTTCACAATCTTCACTACATCTCACTTCACAATCTTCACTAACACCATCCTTCATCACTACATATAACATCCATCATCACTACTTATAAAACCATCCATCATCATCACTACATATAATACTATCCATCATCACTACATATAACACGATCCATCATCACTACATATAACACCATCCACCATCACTACATATAGAACCATCCATCACGACATATAACACCATCCGACATCATTACATATAACACCAACCATCATCACTACATATAACATCATCCATTATCACTACATATAACTCCATCCATCATCACTACATATAACACCATCTATCATCACTACATATAAAACCAACCTATCATCACTACATATAACATCATCCATCATCACTACATATAACACCATCCATCATCACTACATATAGAACCATCCTATCATCACTACATATAATATCATCCATCATCACTACATATAACACCATCCAACCTCACTACATATAACACCACCCATCATCACTACATATAACATCATCCATCATCACTACATATAACTCTATCCATCATCACTACATATAACACCATCCAGCATCACTACATATAACACCAACCATCATCACTACATATAACATCATACATCATCAATATATATATATATAACACCATCCATCATCACTACATATATTACCCTCTTATCATCACTACATATAACACCATCCATCATTACTACAACATAACGCCATCCTTCATCACTACATATAACACCATCCATCATCACTACATATTATAACACCATCCATCATCTTTACAAACACCATCCCTCTTTACTATAGTGATAAACAGAGCTTCATTTTGTTGTCAATTTCTTTAAATTCCAACCTTATTAAACAGTAATTCTTTCTGTATGGTCAAATTTTGATTTGACCTCAGTGAGAGAGCTGTTAGTGTCAGTACATCACAATGGTGTTCCGACGCACTGTATCGAAGGTGACTAAGGTGGAGGTGAAGCCTTGCCAGGTGAAGGAGAAGGGCCCCCGATCTAACAAACTGCAGACCACAAAACACACTAAGACCCAAAACAACAAGACCCAAAACAACAAGAAGAAGAAGGAAACTACCACTTTCTGCCCTGTACAAAAGGACCAGTGCCTGCCATGGGGAGACTACATCTTCACCGGGAAAAAGACACAAAAGAAGCGCTGAACCTACGCTTCTGATATTTAAAAATACTGTAATAAAAAACATATTAATTGATTTTGCTTGTATTATTTATGCTTTTATTATTTTCATCTGTAAACGTGCTGTTTTGGGAATATATTTTGAGTTACATAATATTTAGGTACAGCAGTTTATTTCACTGTATCTACTTGTTTGCCAAGTAACTGGACTTACAGTCTCCGATCGGGATCCTCAAAACAAATATTTGGCATCGAACTCCGTAAGTGAGCTCGTAATCTAGCCTGTAACTTACAGGACCTCAACACGATCAACCTGGATATAGTAGTCGCTATTTCCCGATTGCATGAAAAAAAATTAATAATATATGTTTTAATAATGCTTGTTAGACTTGTTTTATCATAGAATAATGAAAATGTTTTGTACATCAACATACTAAAATACAATATTAGTTTTTTTTTTGTTACCTACAAGAAGAGGCTTGGGTGTTCTATTTCTCGCTGAATGGAAGAGATGCAGCTTTTGTCTTCTTACAACTTTTCAAGTAATTTGTGCCAAAATAGAAGATTTTTATTGTCCACATTTAGGGTATATTTTTTTTTATGACTGAATAAACTTGCAGATAGACCTTATTAATGTGGTATAGCTGTAAATATCCTTCAGTAATGAAATCCAAATATGAGGTCAAGTGAACATTTTTGCTTAGACTCCGCCTTTGTTAGGACCAAGTTATAACAAGTTATTCTGCCAAGTATCCAATAAGTACCCATGACTCAGAGTTAAATAATGCCTAACCTAATCTAAGTTCATCAAACCTAATAAAAAAAAGTGGGGCAAAAAATAAGTGGTAAAGAAATTTTTTTCTCAGAAAAAGAATTATATTCAGAGGTTTTTTATCCGATACCTTCAGTCGTGATTATTTTGATGCAAAATTAGTAAAATGTATTTAACCCTAACACTACCTCACCTTACCTAATCTTACCTTACCTTATTTAACCTAACCTAATGTTACCTAACCTAACCAAGCCGCAACGCTCATGACACAATTGAGTTCTCTAGAAAGTTTTCATTTCATTTTCTTTTTTTTAAAATACATTTGCAGAGACAACAAACTTTTGATAATTATTTCGCCAACATATCTATAAATCTGTTGATGATATATAAATTTAGGATAGGTTAGGTTTGGTGTGATTAGGATAGGTTAGGCTAGTTTAGGATAGTCTAAGTTAGCTTAGGAAAGGCTAAGTTAGGTTACGATACACTAGGTTAGGTTTTAATCTGCATGATATTTTTACTGAACTTTTAAACGATGTTATAATCCTGGCAGCAGGGTATCGATCACGAAAATAACGCTTTGGTAGTTATAACATTTGATAAAGTTTATTATTACTGTAACATGAAACAAATCACTATAGCTGTACTTATCAATCCAGTATTAAATCTGTATTATCTTTGACCATCGCTCATTGGCCAGCTTATCTCTGCACTGTTCTCTGATATAATAAAGTATTGGTGAATGGGAATATTAATCATTTGTGAGTCACTTACTATAAAGGAAACTGTAACGGATTCTATGGACAGTTGGGAATATTTTCACGGAATAAGTCGGAGTAACTCCCCTCTTGCCCAAAAGCGATCCTAGGAGTTAATTCACAGAGCGAAAATCTAGACGAATCTTCCTTGTTTGTTTTAGGTCATAACAACGAAAAGTTTAATAATGTTTATTACAATGATTCAGGTTTTACTGTAATTCTTCTTTTTTATATTTTTAGTATTTTGTAGATTTTTTTTTCACCCAGTTCATTTCTTGTTTAGATTCATTATTGCAATTATTTTTATTACAGAGTTGAATTAAAAGTTTATATCTAAGTATTTTACAGCTTCACAAATACTTTTATAAAATGTTGATACACACAGTGGACAGTTTTTAGTTCTTTCTTGTAATACCTCAGTATTACTCTGTTAAATACTCTTACCATTTACACCTGACCATTTATTTATTTATTTTATAAATTGTTTAAAGAGAGAACATCACCAGCAGGATACAGATGTTGAAGTAAATAGAATTTTGTAACCTAACCCTACCCCCCACTGCTACCCCTCCCTCTTGTCCCACATTCTTACTCGTCACTCCTACCCCTTACTCCTACCCCTTACTCCCACCCCTTAATCCCACACCTTATTCCCACCCCTTATTCCCACCCCTTGCTCCCACCCCTTCCT